>NW_026975024.1:0-272140 GCF_030014295.1 Loxodonta africana
CTAGCTGTCAATCCTGAAATTTTCTTTCTTCCTCTAATAAAATATATAGGAAATGAACTTTATGACTATCCCATAAAAAAATGTATTTTGTCCATGTACTTGATTTTAATTGGGTATTCAATTTTAGATTAAAAAAAAAGCCTCCCTTTAGGAAGTTTCATGGCACTGCTTGATTATCTTCTTGAATTCTATGCCTATGATGAGAACTTGGATGGCAGTCCGGTGTACCTTCATTTGTACCTGACATCTCTTCCCTCTAGAAGCTCTTATTTTCTTTTATTCCTACTTAGAATTTTTTGTTTTTCAGGTGTTTCCTTTTCTGTAATATCAAGTTCTTTTATGTACAGCAAACATCTTCTAAAAATTTCTGGGAATTTCTGTGAAGAATTATGTTTCTGTTTTACTGTTCTCAAGTTGCAGTTTGCTCTGCAAATGTCTTCTTTCTTCCTACAGTCAGGTGTTTTGTTCAAGTAGCTTGAGTTTTATCTTCTGTGCATTTTTTTTCCCTGTAGCTTTTGTGGTTTTAATTCATATTTAAGAATGTAGGGCTGTGTTGCTTTTTCTAAGCACACACTGTGTATCTCTTGACCATGAGGGAAGAAGAGTTTGTTTTCTTTTGTTTTGTTTTTGTTTGGTCCAATTTTCTCTGAAATTCTTTATGGACGGAATTTCAAGATGAGCTTTCAGTGAAAAGTTCTATGGATTGAGAGGAATTCAAGAGCCTCCACGTAGATTTTTGGGTTGCTTTATTTTGCAGCCATATTTGGTAAATTCAAGAGAAAGTAGGGGAGGATTGATGTGGGAAACTAAATGCTGATCTGTCTGCAGATTTTTTTTTAAGTCAACTTTTCTTGTTGAAGACCGTTCTTACTTCTATCTGCTGCTGTTGTACTAGCCTCCTCTAAGTCTAAAACTTTTCTGAGGCGGTCCACAACATCCCCCTCAAAAGTATTCACTCTCCTTTGCTACAATAACTGCACAGTAGTTATGTACTTCTGCTCCCACAATTTTCCTTATTCATCAACAGCTTACATTATGTTCTTTTTTTAGCACTTTGAAGAAATCTTTTTAATTGTACTTTAATGAAAGTTTACAGCTCAGGTCAGTTTCTCACACAAAAACTTATACGAACATTGTTATCTGATCCTAGTTGCTCTTCCTACACTATGACAGCACACTCCTTTTCTCCACTCTGTATTTCCTATGTCCATTCAATCAGCTCCTGTCCCTCTCTGCCTTCTCATCTTGCCTCCAGATAGGAGCTGCCCATTTGATCTCATGTGTCTACTTGGGCCAAGAAACACACTCCTCGTCAGTATCATTTTGTGTCTTATAGTCCAGTCTAATCTTTGTCTGAAGAGTTGGCTTCGGGAATGGTTTTAGTTTTGGGCTAACAGAAAGTCTGGGGGCCACGACATCTGGGGTACCTTGAGTCTCAGTCAGACCATTCATTAAGTCTGGTCTTTTTACTAGAATTCGAAGTCTGTATCCCAGTTTTCTCCTGATCCATCAGGAATCCTCTGTTGTGTTCCCTGTCAGGGCAGTCATTTGTGGTAGCTGGGCGCCATCTAGTTCTTCTGGCCTTAGACTGATGGAGTCTCTGGTTTATGTGGCCCTTTCTTTCTCTTGGGCTATTATCTTCCTTGTGCCTTTGGTGTTCTTCATTCTCCTTTCCTCCAGGTGGGTTGAAACCAATTGATGTGTCTTAGATGGCCACTTGCTAGCTTTTTAAACCCCAGATGCCAATCACCAAAGTGGGATGCAGAACATTTTCTAAACACACTTTGCTATGCCAATTGACCTAGATGTCCTCTGAAACCAGGGTACCCAGCTCCCACCCCCACCACTCTTACATTTTGTTCTTACTCAGTATACACTTGTCCTCTCATTGTGTACATTGTTATGATGACTATAAATTAGTATTTACGTATTGTAATATCAGAAAGGATGACTAAGGCTTTTGTCAAACTGTCATACTAAAGTAGAACTTACGTAGACATATATTGTTAATGTGTTTCTTCATTTCTCAACATCATTTATTTCTAATTCTAAAATTCTATTCCTCAATTCCCCTCTAACGAGATTTTTAATGATTTTCCACTGGATTTTCTATCACTAATTAATCAATAACTTTTTGATTTTTCGTTGAGGTGCCTGGAACTAAACTGTGCAATAATTTAGAGAGGCGTGCCCTTGAGAAATATTTTATCCTTCAAAATAGGTTTTTATGCAGTTAATAGTCTTTTATCTTTTGTATGTTTACTTTTTACCAAAATAAGATCAGACGGGGAGAACAACTAAGAAAGAAGAGGAGGAGAAGTGAAGAGAAATTGGAGAAGAAGTAGGAAAAGGGGAAAATAGGAGAAAGAGAAGAAAAATAAAGAAACAAAAGGAGGTGGAGGAATAAGTGATTAAAAAAATGATTAGAGAAGAATAAATGTAGCTTTTGGCAAAGTACTCAACTCTATCGAATATTTCAAAGCCCAAATGATCCTTTTGTCAGTTTTGCTGCCTTTCCCTAAAAAATCATGTAGATGGTAAACATTTATGCAGTTTTCTCAACATGAATTCTCTTGGTAAATTAAAATTCAGGTGAGATTCTCCCACCAGAATTTATTTTTAAAAGTTCATGTATCCTGGGAGTTCTGGGGGTAAAGCTTATGACTATAAAATACAAACACAGAAATAAAAAAAAAACTGTATACTGGGTTTAATATAATCAGAAGTTCATGTTCTGAATGTTGCATTCTTGAGACATTCTAATTTCAATACTGACTTTTGGATAATTATGTAAAAATGAATGCCAACCAATGCAGAATTCAGGTAATCACTCTTTGGCATAAATGAAGTTGCAGTTTAAACATAAAAGTGGATTTTTTTTTTTAATATTGATTATGTGTTCTTAATGTCATGAAAAGAAATAAAATATTGAGGCTTTCAGATTCTGCAAAATGCAAGGAAGTTATGCAGGTTTCTTGTAAATAACCAAGTTTAAGGAGAAAGCTAATTTTCTCTTAGTTACTTCCTCAGTGGGAGCTCGAGACTTCAATTACCCATGACCAGAGAAGTACTTGCTTCATCTTTGGCTACACATAAAAAGTAAGTATTAAAACTATAGATTCAAAGATGATTAAAAAACACAGCAGGCGAAAGCAGAGATAGACCACCTCGATGAGATGAAAATACTGCTTGACATTCTGAGCTCAGTTTCTGTTTACATTATCTGATTTATTCACTCTTTACTCTCAGTTCCAAGTGCTACCTTCCTTTTTCATTTCTCAATAATCCATTCCTATTTTCCAATAAAGAATTTTTTAGGTTTCTAGAATTTGGATGAATAATATTTACAGTGCAGCACATTGCGTTAATTTTCCATAAGTTATATCCTGCTCTCTATCATTCAAGTGTTTGTAAATTTGTAAACTTAGGCAGCATCATTGTAAAAAAAAAAAAAAAAGTGTGTGATAACTGAAAGTCTACTGAAAAGCAAATTTCTTCTCAGATGAAGGCCCTAGCTATGTGCAATATCTTGAATCTTTTCGTACGCACACCTTTGTTGAGACAGAGAATTCCAACTGCGAATAAGAAGCTTTTTTCCTAATGCCCCAGTGGGATGTTAAGGCATAAGGAAGGAAACAAAATAGGCCAAAGATGTGAGAAAGCCCAAGTCAAATATTCTCATTTTGTAACTTTGTCAGGACAGGCTTTGGACCTGATCCTATCGTTGTTTCCGTGAGCATTATCCTTATTCTAGCTATTTTGTTTTCATTTGCATCTTTTAAGGGAGAGGAATGGAAGAGAAAGCTGCAAATACAGAGCATGAGAGACAAACAAGAGATTCACTGATAAGCAGGATTAAAAGTTAAATCACCAAAGCTTATATATACTCATTTTTTTAGCCCTCACTCCAAACTGACCTGGCTTCTAGGCATTTTTCACATGTAGCATCAGAATGGAAGACATAATCTAAGATGCCAGTTTAGAGATGAGAAAAATTTTTTTAGAGACGAATAGCATCATTGGGCTTACTGGAAAATATGAGTGTGTCCCTGGTTTTGCAGCAACAAGTTCTCTTGGAAATATGTTATTTTAAATTGATTCACCCTATATTTTATCTGACGCCCTCAGATGGAAGACAACAGAGAGGAAATATCTCCACTATCACTTTTGTGATCTTGCTGGGATTTGGGGACTGCAAATAAGTTGGGACTGCCCTCTTCCCTTTGTTCCTAAGCCTTTATGTTGTCACACTGTGTGGTAACCTGCTGCTGATTCTCGCCGTCCAGAAAAGTCCACACTTACATACTCCAATGTATTTCTTCCTGTGCCACTTATCCTGTGTGAATGTTGGATACACAAGCAGCATTGCCCCTCAGCTGCTGAGGGAGGTCGTGGCTGGTGGTGTCACTATCTCCTTTACTGCCTGTGTGGTGCAACTCTATGCTGTTGGGGCTCTGCTCACTGCAGAGTGTTTCCTTCTGGCTGTCATGTCCTATGATTGCTACTTGGCCATCTGTTGGCCCCTGAGATACTCAGTGCTTATGGACAGCAGAACTTGTGTCCAGCTGGCAGTTGGATCATGGATTGGTGGTTTTCTATTCCTGGGGTCCATGCTAATTTTGGTTGCAATATTAACCTCCTGTGGCCTCCACATAATAGACCATTTCTTTTGTGACTTTTTCCCACTGGTGAAGCTCTCCTGCACAGACACTGCAGCGGTGGAGAGGGTGGCCTTTGCTTCATCATTCCTATCCCTGTCTCCTTTCCTTTGGACCTTGTTATCTTATAGTTTCGTTGTGTTCTCCATTTGAAAGATTTCTTCTTCTACAGGGAGATACAGAGCATTTTCCAGCTGCTCCTCCCACTTGATTGTTGTGTTTGTGTTTTATGGCACCATGGTTGTGGTGTACATGACACTGAAAAAAAAAATCTTCTTTCTACTACACAGTGCTCACAACCCTTCTAAATCCCTTAGTCTATAGTCTGAGAAACAAGGGTATCCAAATTGCTCTGAACAAAGGAGCAAAACTACACTGTTTAGAAAGTAACTGTGAAGAGGAAATAATGTGATATATAGAGAGTTAAGGGAATGCGGCAAAACTTGGGGTTCATGTGATTTTCATTAACAAAATATTTGAGTAATCAACACTCAAATAAAGTCCATAAATTGGTAATAATATTTTGGAAAATATGATCAATTTTAAGTAAAAATTAATACTCATTAATTTGAAATGTAAATGAAATATTAACTCTACACCAGGTGATTGCATACTAAATGTAATGCAGACATGATGTATTTTTTAAAAGTGTTTGTCCACTCATACAATTTGTCATTTTATGCTCACAACTCTTTCAGAAGGCAGTGGTTGCTATATACTACATAAAATAAGAAAATGGCAATTGTTAGTATTTTATAATGTTCCTTATTAATACAGAAAATTTTGAACCAAAATTCATATTTAATCATTTTATAGTAGTTTGTTTACCTATTTTTTCTATTTAACTATAATTTAATATAACTTAGTAACAAGTAAAAATGTTTGATTAGACTATAGGAATATATGTTAAATTATAGAAAAATAGAAGTAAATTAGAAGTAGACTGGTTAAATGATCTAATGATACAAATTGTTTTAAGTATTTAGCTTGCATTTTATGCAAATGGAAATGACTAACCTATTTTATATTGCTTTTATAGTAACTTTATTAATAAAAATTAATCGGCAATTAATTTTACTGTAATCTGTAGAGGAAAAGGAATAGACAAGACAATCTTGTAGATGATGTTGTATCTGAGAGTTTATATTCAGGATATCTAGTGATGGTAAACAGTTACAGGAATTAAAATAGTATAGCATATGCATAACAAAAAATAAGCAATGGATAAACCAGTGTCCCCAAATAGATGTACATATGGGTGGACAATTAATATATTGCAAAGAGGAAACAAGATTCTTGTAGAGGTAACAAGATTCTCCTAAACGACACTAGGCACTAAAACAATTGGATATCCGCATAAGAGGGGAATAAATATCTGTTATCTCTACCTCACACCACACAAAAAGTTTAATTCCAAGTGAATAGTGTATCTAAATGTAAAAGCTTCGAAATAATTTTGGAAATGATATTTAGAATATGGGGAAGCTGAACTATTACTACGATGAACAATATTAAGTGTGAAAGAAAATATGATTAACCTGCTTACTGAGGGAAAATGCAAGCCCTAAAGGAAGAGAGGTAGGGGGAAGGAGGGAGGTTGAGAAAGAGAGAATATATTTGCAAATCATAACTGACATAAGATTCCTATCTAAAATACATAAACAACTCCTGCAAATCAATAGCAAGTTTAGAGAACAACCAATAGAAATATATATATATACACACACACACACACATATATGTATATATTGGCAATGCATTTTAAAATGTATTTCAAAAAAGTGAAAAAGCAAATGGTCAAAAATATGAAGTTAATTGACTTATTTTGGGTTTCTGTAGAGGCAGAATCTGAGACTAGGATGTGAGTGAAAATAGTTCACTTGATAATTGGTTTAAGGATATACAGGTAATAGACTCGGGATTTGAGATAGGAGTGTGAAGTCAAATCGGTCCATTAATAAGAAAGTTACCAATGAGGGTAACTGTGACTGAATGCCACTGGTGAATGAAGTGTGGAGAAAACTAAGAAACAGTGCCTGAATTGCCTCACCCATACAGGAAGAATTTTGGGTATTTATTGCCAATTCCGTTTGTCATTTGTTGAAGTCTTCTCCTGGGGCCATTGAAAAACCAGGCCTCTCACTCTGTGCAACCCATGGGCCAAGCAAATCCTTGTGAGTAGAGAGATCCCTCAGGCTTGAGAGTCATTAGGGATTGCCATAGGAACTTGGGCTTCCAACACAATGATGAGTGTGGAAGGATGTTGTCAAGGCACCAACATTACCTCCAACAGTAATGACACCCATCATCCATCAGCCACAACCACAGTGAGAAATCACAACTTTCCTAATACACCCACACCAGAATGGCTAAAATTAATGAAAATAACAGGTGTGAAGATTTGAAGCAAACTGAACTCTCACAAGCTATGATGTGAAATAGGTATGTCAGCATCTACTAAGTTAAAACAAGTCCACTCCCAGCAACAGATATGCATGTGTATGTATACACTCCAAAAGACATTTACAGGAATGTTTCGAATGAGCATTATTACATAGAGGAGAATTAGAATAAAACTCAAATATTCACCAATATTAGAATGGATATATTTATATATATATGTATAATTATACGTATTACCACATTGGCATACTATAGTACCCTACAGCATTGGATGTGATAAACTTAGAGCTACACTAAACAAAATGGATATATTTGATTAAAAAAATTTAAATGTGTGCATCAATGTTTTTATGTAATTTTCTTTATTGTGTTATATAGCATTACAAAGAGGTTTGGAAATGATAATCACCCACATATTCCATACAAAATGGTAAATTAAAGGAGAACCAAACCCACTGCCATTGAGTCAATTCTAACTCATAGCGACCATGTAGAACAGAGTAGAACTGCCCCATAGAGTTTCCAAGAAGCACCTGGAGGATTCAAACAGCTGAACTCTTGGTTAGCAGCCATAGCACTTAACTACTATGCCACCAGGGTTTCCAGTTAAAGGAAATGTATATATATATATATATATATATATATATATATATATATATATATATATATATATATATTTCTATGCTTTTATTTTTTATGACACAACAAAAGAAGAAAAATTCAGGGATTTGTTTCCACACTCTTACTATCAATTCTGAGGTAGCAAATCATTCTATAAACCTTTGGCTACTGTTTCAAAAACACAGGATTATTTGCCTAGTATTAAGATCCTGTGTCCACAAGAGCCAAGGTAGGACCTTGAGTATATCCCACCTGAATTTAGAGTACATCTCAAGAATAGATTTGATACATTGAACACTAATGTACAAAGACCAAAGAAGTTGTGGGATGACATCAACAACATCATACATGAAGAAAGCAAACGGTCATTAAAAAGATAGGACAGAAATAAAAGACCAAAATGGAGATAAGAAGAGACTTAATCACTTACTCTTAAACGTAGAGTACCTAAAGCAAATGGAGAAAACAAGATGAAGTAAAAGAGCTGGACCTGAGATTTCAAAGGGCCGATCAAGAAGACAAAGTATTATAATGAAATGTGCAAAGACCTGGAGTTAGAAAACCAAAAAAGAAGAACACAATCAGCATTTCTTAAGCTGAAAGAACTTAAGAAAAAATTCAAGTCCCAAGTTGCAATATTGAAGGACTCTGGGGACAGAATATTGAACAATGCAGGAAGCATCAAAACAAGATGGAAGGGAAACATAGAGTCATTGTACCCAAAAGAATTGGTCAGTGTTCAAATATTTCAGGAGGTAGCATATGATCAAGAACTGACGACACTGAAGAAGGAAGTCCAAGCTGCACTGAAGGCCCCAGGAATTGATAGAATACCAGCTGAGATGTTTTGACAAATGGCTGCAATGCTGGAGGTGTTCAGTCATCTATGCCAAGAAATTTCAAAGACAGCCACCTAGCCAATTGACTAGAAGAGATCCATATTTGTGCCCCTTTCCAACATAATGAGGAAATTATTGAACAACATCATTAATATCACATGCAAGTAAAATGTTACTGAAGATAAAACGCTTGCAGCAGTACGTTGACAGAGGACTGCCAGAATTTCAAGCAGATTCAGAAGAGGATGTGGAACAAGGGATATCATTACTGCTGACAGATGGATCCGGGCTGAAAGCAGAGAATACCATAAAGATATTGTCTTGGTCGTCTAGTGCTGCTGTAACAGAAATATAGCAAGTGGATGGCTTTAACAAAGAGAAATTTATTTCTTCACAGTAAAGTAGGCTAAAAGTCCAAATTTGGGCTGTTGGCTCCAGGGGAAGGCTCTCTCTGTCAGCCTTCTCATCCAAGTTTCCCCAGACTAGGAGCTTCTCTGTGCAGGGATCTGGGGTCCAAAGGATGCTTTCTGAACCTGGCACTGCTTTCTTGGTGGTATGAGGTCCCCCCACTCTGCTAGCTTCCCTTTGCTTTTACTTCTTGGGAGATAAAATGTGGTGCAGGCTACACCTCAGGGAAACTCCCTTTACATTGGATTAGGAATGTAACCTGGTAAGGGTGTTAGAATCCCACCCTAATCCTCTTTAACGTAAAACTCCAATCACAAAATGGGGGATTACCACAGAATACTGGGAATCACGGCCTAACCAAGTTGATACACACATTTTTTGGGGGGACACAGTTCAATTCATGACAGATGTTTACCTGTGTTTTATTGACTATGCAAAGGCATTTGATTATGTGGATCATAGCAAATTATGGGTAACATTGAAAAAAATGGGAATTCCACAACGCTTAATTGTGCTCAGAAACCCTGGTGGCATTGTGGTTAAGTGCTACAGCTGCCAACCAAAAGGTTGGCAGTTTGAATCCACCAGTTGCTCCTTGGAAACTCTATGGAGCAGTTCTACTCTGTCCTATTGGGTCGCTATGAGTTGGAATTGACTCAATAGCAACTTTTTTTTTTTTTGGTAATTGTGCCCATGCAGAGCCTGTACATAAAACAAGAGGCAGTCCTTTGAACTTAACAAGGGGATACTGTTTAAAATGAGGGAAAATGTAAGTCAGCATTGTATCATTTCACCATAATCATTTACTCTGTATACTAAGCAAATAATCTGGGAACCTGGGTTAAAGGAAGAATACAGCATCAGGATTGGAGGAAGATTCATTAGCAATCTGAAATATGCAGATGGCACAACCTTGCTTGCTGAAAGTGAAGAGGATTTCAAGCACTTACCGATGAAGATCAAACTACAGCCTTCAGTACAGCTTACACCTGAATATAAAGAAAACAAAAATCCTCACAACTGGACCAATAAGCAACATCATAATAAACAGAGAAAATATTGAAGTTATCAAGGAATTCATTTACCTGAATCCACAATCAAAGTCCATGGAAACAGCAGTCAAGGAATCAAATGATGTATTGCATTGGACAAGCCCACTGCAAAAGACCTTCTTGAAGTGTGAAAAAGCAAACATGTCACTTTGAGGACTAAGGTGAACTTGACATGAGTCATGATATTTTCAATCACCTCATGTGCATGAAAAAGCTGGACAATGAATAAGGAAGACTGAAGAAGAATGATGCCTTTGAACTATGATGTTGGCAAAAAATATTGAATAAACCGTGGACTGCCAGAAGAATGAACAAATCTGTCTTGGAAGAAATACAGCTAGAATTCTCCTTGCAAGCTGAGATGGCAAGACTTCATCTCAGGTACTTTGGATATATTATCAGGGGGCACCAGTCCCTGAAGAAGGATATCATAGTTGGTAGAGGATCAGCAAAAAAGAGGAAGACTCTCAAGGGATGGTCTGACACAGTGGCTGCAACAATGGGTCAAACATAACAAAGACTGTGAGGATAGTGTAGAACTGGACAGTGTTTTGATCTGTTGTACATAAAGTTGCTATGAATTGGAACTGACTCAAAGACACCTAACAAATACAATTAAGGTCCCATCTTTTTTCAATTTTTTTAGGTTACCCTTCCTGTATATGGTCAATTTTATCATCAATGTTATCAATAAATCATACCTCTGGCCATGCCAATGTTGGAAAGTAAGCCTGCATCTTTCTGGTTTTCTTTCATACACCATACCTTGCCTATGATATCCATGATAAAGTATCACAGTTTATGTCAGACAAATCCTGCTTATATTGTGGACAGATTAGGTACTTTACTTCCCCCAGCAATGAAGCCCCTTAGTAGAAATTTAATACTGACCAGCAAATCCACTTGGGAAGTAGTGTTCCAAGTTATAGAATACAACTAAGAATCTGAAAAAGCCTGTCATCTGTTTTTCACCTACTCACCAGGACATTCTCAAAATTTCTCTAGTGAAATATAGAGTATCAGGAGAGAAGAGAATTTGTTGGCTTATAGTCCATGATAAATCCTGTTGATGCTGTATTATTCTACATGGGATCTCGAGGTTCTGATAACTCCATTAAGATGGAGTAATCCTATTCAACCTTGTCTCTGTGACTCAATACAATTACTGAACCCGTATACAAAGTATGAACATTTGAAGATTTTGAAAAGTAAACAGTAGCAGGTAAATTGGGGAAAAAGACTAGAATTTAACCAGAAAGTTATCTACTAGATTTTGGAAAGAATGAAGCCAAGTAAAAGAACTCCGTTGAATTGTTTATGAACCCCTGGGCGAAGTCTGAGCTGCATATGTATAGACCTTATCCTAAGTAGAACACTATAGACTTTGAGAAATGAACTAGCAAGTAGACCTCCAACGCATCTCATACGGTGTACTGAGTAGTGCATATGGGGATGGATCCAAATGGAATTGCAAATGTTTTGAAAATGGAGCTGGATTAAAATTGCAACACAGAGAAAGCTGGTAAGAACTTGCACCATAAACCCTAGTGAGAATACTGTTGTAAAAACAAACAAACAAATAAAAATATCATTATCTTAGGATCTAAACAAAACCCAGAGTCACGTTAAAAATATTAAAAAATGGTTAGGATACAAACCAAAATTACTTTAGTTTGCAAAGGAAAAGACAATCAATAAATGCTAAAAATGAGATGACACAGGGATTGGAATTATTTGGATAAAAAAAGCAGTTATTATAGTAATAATTCAATAAGTAAGGTAAACTCTCTTGGAAAGAATAGAAATTAGGAAGTTTAACCAAAAACTAAACAAAAACAAAAAGTCAGGGATCAAATAGAAATTTTAGAACTGAAAAATACAATAACTGAAATAAGAAGCCAACTAAATTTGTTCAGTAACAGAGAGGAGAACACAGATTTTAAAACGTTAATAAATTTAAAGATAGGTACATATACATTATTCAATCTGAACAGTAGTGATATAAAATATTGTGAAAAAAATGATCGGGGACTCTGGGACATCTGGAAATACAAATGGAAAGTTTAGCATTCATATCACTGGAGTCCCATAAGTAGAGGAGAAAAGTACAGTTAAGAAAAGAATGTATTTGAAAAAAATTATGGGAAAAATATGCAAGATTTGGTGAAAGGCATACATTTACAGGTTCCAGAAGTTACAGAATCATTGATTGAGATGAACCTAAAGATACATGTGTAGAGACTTTATAATAAAACTATTGAAATCTAAAGACAAAGAAAAAGCTTGAAAACAATCTGAGAGATAGAACATATTACATAAGACAAATCAATCATTCACGTTGATTTAGGAAATAATATTGGAATTGTTATTCCCTGTCCTTGAGCCTAGAGAATGTGACTCAGCTGAAGCTGGGCTTACAAGGGCTCACAAGGACACATCAACTGGGCCCTGAGGTATAAAAACAATACCTAGGACACTCTTCAAAAACATCTTTTAAGGAACCTTCCACATGAGCTGATAAAAGAACACAAGACTTTTGACTCTTATCTTTTTCTATTAGCATTTTGTGAATGGAAAATTTGTTGGACCAATTTGTTGGTACTGGAACCTGTACCAATGATTGTTAAGAAAGACAATTCAAAATGTAGAATCATAGTTTCTAACCAATCTGTGAAAAGATGAAGCTTTCAATGGTTTTGCTCATTTTGTAATATTAATATATACTGGTGACTCTGTAAGAGTCCTTGGAATTGGGCAGACATGGCTGTGACAGTATGCTTGTCCATTTTCCCATTCTTGCCTATTCTGAAATATTCTTTGGACTCAGGCAGACATGCTTGTGGCAGCATGCTCGTCCGTTTTACCACTCTTGCTTATTCTGCAGTTTTCTTTGGACTCAGCAGACATGACTGTGGCAGCATGGTTGTCCACTTCCCACTTTAGTCTTTTTGAATATATGCCGAATAAAACTTCCTTTTTGCTTTACTGAACTGTGTGATGTTTTTTACCCTGCAACAGCATGACTGTGGATTCTTATTAGTATCCATGGAGCTCAAAGACAGCGGAAATGTACTTGTAAAGTGCTGGAAAACAGCGAGTTAATCCAGAGCCTTTTTTATGGAAAAATATCCTTCAGAATTGATTGTAAAATAAAAAGGAAAACTAAGAAAATTTATTATTCACAATTCAAAATAGTGAAGGGGCAAGAAAAGCAAATAACAATGATAGATTTAAATCAAATATTTCAATAAGAAGTTTAAATGTAAATTACATATATATAATATACATATCACATACATTATACATATATAATTTTATATTATATAATATATATACAATTAAATACATATATAACACACAGGTTATATATACAATATATACCAAAAAAAAACACAGATACTTTCAGAATTAAAAAAAAATGACCCAACTATACATGGAGCAGAAGAAAATTGTTTTGAATAAAATGGTATAAGCAGATTAAAATGATTAAAAAACTCACCATGCACACACTAAGAAAAATAAAATGCACGTGGCAATATTGTTGTTGTTAGGTATCTTGGAGTAGGTACCAACTCATAGCAACCCTATGTACAACAGAATGAAACACTTCCCAGTCCTGTACCATTCGCACAATTGCTGCTGTGTTTGAGCCCATTGTTGTAGCCACTGTGTCAATTCATCTCCTTGAGGTTCTTCCTCTATTTGCTAACCCTCTACTATGATGTCCTTTTCCAGGGAGAGCTCACTCCTGATAAAATGTCTAAAGTTCATGAGACAAAGTCTCACCATCCTCACTTGTAAGAATTCTGCTGTACTTCTTCCAAGACAGATTTGTTTGTTCTTCTGGCAGTCCATAGTATGTTTAACATTCTTTGTCAACAATGTAATTCAAAGGTGTCAATTCTTCTTCAGTTTCCTTATTCATTGTCCAGCTTTCACATGCATGTGAGGCAACTGAAAGTACCACTGTCTGGGTCAGACTGACCTTAGCCTGAAGATAACATCTTTGCTTTTTAACACCTTAAAGAGGTCTTTTGCAGCAGTTTTGCCTGCTGCAATAGATCATTTGATTTCTTGACTGCTGCTTCCATGGGCGTTAGTAGTGGATCTGAGTAAAATGAAATCTTTGACAAATTCAGTATTTTCTCTGTTTATAATGGTTATGCTTATTGGTCCAGTTGGGAAAATTTTTTTCTTTATATTGAGGTTTAATCCATACTGAAGGCTATAGTCTTTGATCTTCATCAGTAAGTGTTTCAAATCATCTACATAACACAGGTTGTTAATGAGTCTTCCTCCAATCCTGATTCTGGGTTCTTCTTCATATTGTCCAGCTTCTTGGATTACTTGCTCAACGTACAGACTGAATAAGTATAGTAAAAGGATAGAAGGCTTAGGCACACCTTTTTAAACTACTTCATATCCCCTTGTTCTATTCATACTATACTGCCCCTTTTTTTATATACAGATTCTGCCTGAACACAAGTGTTCTGGAATCCCTGTTCTTTGCAACCTTATCCATAGTTTGTTATGATCCCCACGGTGGAATGCCTTTGCATAGTCAATAAAACACAAGTAAACGTCTTTCTGGTATTCTCTGTTTTCAGCCAAGATCCCTCTGACATCAGCAATGATGTTCCTCATTCCACATCCTCTTACAAATCCCAGTTGAAATTCTGGCAGTTCCCTGTTGATGTAGTGTTGCAAATGTTTTTGAATTATCCTTAGCAAAACCTTACTTGTGTATGATGTTAATGATATTGTGCAATAATTCCCACATTCGTTGGACCACCTTTCTATGGAAAAGGGGCAAATGTGGATCTCTTCCAGTCAGTTGGCCAGGTAGCTGTCTTCCAATTTCTTGGTATAGACATGTGAGCACTTCTAGTGTTGCATCAGTTTGTTAAAACATCTCAATTGGTATTTCATTAGTTCCTGGAGCCTTGTTTTTCACTAATGCCTTCAGTGCAGCTTGGACTTCTTACTTTAATACCTTCGGTTCTTGATCATATGCTACCTTCTGAAACATTGAACAATTATTTTTGGTACAGTGACTTCGTGTGTTCCTTCCATTTTCTTTTGATGGCTAAATTAATATAAAACAAAGTAGATGTCATTGCAAATAAAAATTGCCAGGAAAAAGCGGGACATTACATAATGATAAAAGAGTGAATAAACCATGAAGGTATAACAATACTAAACATGAATGCACCTATATTTAAACAATAGAGTTTAAATTAAAAAAAGCAATGAATGATAAAACTTAAAGAAATAAATAAGTTAATACTGTATTTATCTGAAGACTGTAATGTAACACTCCTCTCTCAGTAATTGAAAAAATAGTAGACAGAAAAACATCAAGAGACTAAAGGACCACATAAACTAGAGACTCCACCAGCCTGAGACCAGAAGAATTAGATGGTGCCCAGCTACCACCAGTGACTGCTGTGAGGAGGAACACAACAGAAAGTCCCAGACAGAGAGAGAGTATGGAGAAGAACTCAAATTCTTTTGAAAGACCAGACATAATGGTCCGAAAGATACTGTAAGGACCCTCAAAACTACGGTCCCCAGACAATCTGTTAACCCAGAACCAAAACCATACCTGAAGCCCCCTCTTCAGACAAAGATTAGACAGGACTATAAAAAAGAAGATAATACACATGAGGCATGTGCCTCTTAGTTCAATCAGATACACGAGACCAAATGTGCAGCTTCTGTCCAGGGGCAGGATGAGAAGGCAAAAAGGGACAGAAACTGGATGAATGGACATAGGAAACCCAGGGTAGAAAGGGGGAGTGTGCTGTCACATTGTGGGTGTTGCAATTGTCACAAAACAATATGTGTATAAATAATTGTGTGAGAAAAAATAAAATAAAATAATTTTTTTCAGATGCTGTACAACCTAAAAAAAAAAAAAAAAGAGAAATAGGAATCTAAAATTCTTGCATTAATTCAATAAAATACTTATTAAAGTTTGTACCTACTAGTATTTTTATGACCAGAGATGGGTATGGATGTACTCTGTGAGAAGATAGGTCATATATCTATGGTCTTATATGCACTTTAAAATTTCTTTCACTGGTAGGTAGCAACAGGAAATATCTTCAGTCATGACTAGGAAGGGAGCAAACACTAGCCAAATTCAGTGCCCAAATGCATTCCAAAATCACATTTTGCTGTTACTGTAACATGGCAAAATTTGAAAAAATAGGAAAAGCTCCCCAAGTCAATAACACCAAAGGTGGATTTTTGAAAATACTAATAAAATTAATCAACAGATAATGAAAATGACAAGCATAAGATATTATATGTACATTATCAATGCTGAGAATGAAGGAGTAAGATATTTAAAGAATAATAAAGAATGCTATGAACAACTGTACACATAAGTTTGGCAACTTAAATGAAATGGAACAATTACTCAAAATTTGCAAGCTACCAAAATAGATAGAATACATAGGCTGAAGTGTCCTACAAGATATTGAATTTGTACTTACAACACCTCAGAAAAAAATTTCTGGGCCAAATTTTTTCACTGGAATAGTCTACCAAATATTTAATGCAGAAATGATGCAAATGTTAAACAATCTTTTCCAGAAAACATTATATAGGCCATGATTACCTCGGTATCAAAGCACCAAAGAAACGGTATCAGAAAATAAATTACCGAAAGGATCTTTCATAAACATAGATACAAAAATGCTCAACTAAATATTAGCGATTCAAATCCAGCAACATACACAAAGAAAAATAAACTATGACCAAGTGAGTTTATAACGGGAAAGAAAAGCTAGTTCAATATTGGAGACTCAAATGATGCATTCCATTTTTTTTGTTTGCTTGCTTTTGTTGTGCTTTAAGTGAAAGTTTACAAATCAAGTCAGTCTCTCATACAAAAATTTATATACAGCTTGCTATATACTCCTAGTTGCTCTTCCCCTAATGAGGCAGCACACCCCTCTCTACCCTGTATTCCTGTGTCCATTCAGCCAGCTTCTGTCTCCCCCTCTGCCTTTTCATCTCCCCTTTAGAGAGGAGCTGCCCACATAGTTTCATGTGTCTACTTGAGCCAAGAAACTCACTCCTCACTCATATCATTTTCTATTTTATAGTACAGTCCAATCCCTGTCTGAAGAGTTGGCTTTGGGAATGATTTCTGTCTTGGGCTAACAGAAGGTCAGGGGACTATGACCTCCAGGGTCCTTCTAGTCTCAGACTGCTAAGTCTGGTGTTTTGATGAGAATTTGAGTTCTGCATCCCACTGCTCTCCTGCTTCATCAGGGATTCTCTGTAGTGTTCTCTGTCAGAGCAGTCATTGGTTCTTCTGTTCTCAGGCTGTTATGGTCTCCGGTTTCTTGGCCCTTTCTGTCTCCTGGGCTCATAATTACCTTATGTCTTTGGTGTTCTTCATTCTCCTTTGCTCCAAGTGGGTTCAGACCAATTGATGCATCTTAGATGGGTGCTTGCTAGCCCATAATACCCCAGACTACACTCTCCAAAGTGGAATGCAGAATGTTTTCTTAATAGATTATATTATGCCAATTGTCCTAGATGTCTTCTGGAACCATGGATGTCAAATCCCAACCCTGCTACGCTGGCCTTCAAAGCTTTCGGTTTATTCAGGAAACTTCTTTGCTTTTGGTTTAGTCCAGTCGTGACGACCTCTCCTGTACTGTGTGTTGCCTTTCCCTTCACCTAATTAGTCCTTGTCTACTATCTTTACCCCTCTCCTTCCCTCTCTCCCCACTCTTGTAACCATCAAAGAATATTCTCTTCTCTGTTTAAACTATTTCTTGAGTTCTTATAATAATGGTCTCATACGATATTTGTCCTCTTGCAACTGACTAATTTCACTCAACATAATGCCTTCCAGATTCCTCCGTGATATGGAATGTTTCACGGATTATTGTTCTTTATTGGTGGGTAGCATTCCATTGTGTGAATATCCCATAATTTATTTATCCATTCATCTGTTGATGGGCACCTTGGTTGCTTCCATCTTTTTGCTACTGCAAACAGTGCTGCAATGGACATGGGAGTGCATATATCTGTTCGTGTAAAGGCTCTTGTTTCTCTAGGATATATTCCAAGGTGTGGGATTGTTGGGTTGTATGGTAGTTCTATTTCTAGCTTTTTAAGGAAGCACCAAATTGATTTCCAAAGTGGTTGTACCATTTTATATTCCCACCTGCAGTGTATAAGTGCTCCGGCCTCTCCACAACCTCTGCAACATTTATTATTTTGTGTTTTTTCGATTAATGCCAGCCTTGTTGGAGTGAGATGGAATCTCACTGTGGTTTTAATTTGCATTTCTCTAACGGCTAATGATCATGAGCATTTCCTCATGTATCTGTTAGCTACCTGAATGTCTTCTTAAGAGAAGTGCCAGTTCATATCCTTTGCCAATTTTTTAGTTGGGTTATTTGTCTTTTTGTTGTTGAGTTTTTGCAGTATCATGTAGATTTTAGAGATCAGATGCTGATCAGAAATGTCATAGCTAAAAACTTTTTCCAAAAAAAAAAAATTTTTTTTTTAGGTTATATTTTTACTCTTTTGGTGAAGTCTTTGGATGAGCATAGGTGTTTGATGAGCATAGGTTAGGAGCTCCCAGTTATCTTGTTTCTGTTTCTGTTCTGCATTGTTAGTAATGATTTGTATACTGTTTATGCCTTTTATTAGAGCTAACGTTGTCCTTAATTTTTGTTCCACGGCCTTTATTGCTTACGGTTTTATATTTAGGTCTTTGATCTATTTTGAGTTAGTTTTTGTGCATGGTGTGAGGAATGGGTCCTATTTCATTTTTTTGCAGATGGATACCCAGTTATGCCAGCACCATATGTTAAAGAGACTGTCTTTTCCCCATTCAACAGACTTTGGACCTTTGTCTAATATCAGCTCCTCATATGTGGATGGATTTATGTCCGGAGTATCAAGTCTGTTCCATTGGTCTATGTATCTGTTGTTGTACCAGCACCAGGCTCTTTTGACTACTGTGGTGGTATAATAGGTTCTAAAATCAGGTAGTGTGAGGCCGCCCACTTTGTTCTCCTTTTCAGCAATGCTTTACTTATCTGGGACCTCTTTCTCCTCCATATGAAGTTGGTGATTTGTTTCTCCATCTCATTAAAAAATGGCATTGGAATTTGGATCGAAATTGCATTGTATCTATAGATCGCTTTTGGTAGAATAGATATTTTTACAATGTTGAGTCTTCCAATCCACGAGAAAGGTATGTTTTTCCGCTTATGTAGGTCTCTTTTGGTTACTTGCAGTAGCGTCTTGTAGTTTTCTTTATGTAGGTCTTTTACGTCTCTGGTAAGATTTATTCCTAAGTATTTTATCTTCTTGGGAACTGATTTGGCGATTTCCTCTTCAATGTTCTCTTTGTTGGTGTAGAGGAATTCAACTGATTTTTGTATGTTTATCTTGTATTCCAATACTCTGCTGAACTCTTCTATCAGTTTTCTTGAAGTTTCTTTAGGGTTATCTGTGTATAAGATCATGTCATCTGCAAATAGAGATACCTTTACTTCCTCCTTACCAATCTGGATGCCCTTTATTTCTTTGTCTAGCCTAATTTCTCTGGTTAGGACCTCCAGCACAATGTTGAATAAGAGTGGTGATAAAAGGCATCCTTGTCTGGTTCCCGATCTCAAGGGGAATGCGTTCAGGCTCTCTCCATTTAGGATGATGTTGGCTGTTGACTTTGTATAAATGCCCTTAATTACGTTGAGGAATTTTCTTTCTATTCCTATTCTGCTGAGAGTTTTTATCATGAACTTATTCCATTGTTAACCTTCTAGAGAAGAAAAACACATGTATTATTAATTGATGAAGAAAAATATTTTACACAATTCAACTTTTATTTAGAATAAAACTCTCAGCAACCATGAATAAAAAAAGATAATTTCCTTAAACTGTTAAAGAACATCTACAAAAAAAACCTACAGTAATACCGTACTTAATGATGAAAGACTTCATGCTTTTCCCCTAGCATTGGGAAAAAGGCAAGGGTGTTCATTGTCACCATTCCTACGCAGTGTTATACTCTACATCCTAGCCATTGTAAAAAGGCAAGTAAGGTAATAAAGCCCATACATATTGTAAAGAAGAAATAAAACTTTTCCTATTTGCAGAAGGCATAGCTTTTTTATACAGAAAATCCCAACGAATTCACATATTGATCTATACAATGAGCAGAACTGCAGTGAAAACCCAATGAGGCTTTTGGTAGGTTTAGATAAAATGTTTGTATAACTTGTGATAATGCAAATTTAAACAGGGGGTACCATGGCTAAAGGTAAATATGCCGATAATACCAAATGATGCTGAGGTGTGTAACAGCTGGAACCCCCATACATAGTGGTGGGAATGTAAAAATGGAATAGCCACTTTAGAAAACTGTCCAATTTGCCAAGTTAAACATACATTTAACGTATTGCCAAGAAATATCACTCTTAGTTCTTTATACAAGAGAAAACAGAATTTATGTTGACACAGAAAAGTTTATATGAAGTTTTATAAGCATTCTATTCTAATCACCCAAATCTGGAAACAGCACAAGTGTCCTTCAGTAAGAGAATAGATAAATCAACTTTAGTACATCCATATAATGGAATATTACTTAACGATAGGAAGGAACAAACTATTAATATATATGTAACAAGTTAGATGTATCTCAAATCGCTGTCAAAAGTTCACACAATAATGTTTCTATTTACATAATATGCTACAGATGGCAAAACTGTAGCAACAGGAAACACAGCAGTAGTTGCCAGGGGTTAGGGTATGAGACTTACCTTTCATTATTACATATCTCTATATATTAAAAAAATACGGCATGTAATTAATAAGATTATGTTATAGAATATCTTTCATAGTTGTAAAAAATATAATTCATTTATCCAAAGGAGTATTATTAAGTCATAAAAATTAAAAATATGTTTATCTATAAACCGATATTCACAATTTCCAGAATAAATTTTTATGTTAAAAAAAATGATGTTCGCAATGTATATTGAATGCAGCATTTTGTGTAAGAAAGAAAGAAAGAAATAGAAAAATTCTGGGATTATATATATTTAAGTATATTTTAATAAGAAACACAGACCACAGTAAATTTAAAAAAACTGAATATAGTTATTGCAAGTGGGAATAGGGTAAGTGGAATGGGGTCGGCAGAGAAATGTCTAAGTATACATTTTACACAGCCATACGGTTGTATATGTTTTCCTTAGAAATAACATTATATTTAAGTGGATGAAAAAAATTATAATATTGAATAAAAACAAGAAAAGCAACATAACTGTATATCAAATTTCTAGTATAGTGATAGAGGAAAAAAATCAAACAACGTATAAACACAATATCCTAGGTAAACAAATTTAGTGAAATACATTCTAAAGATAAAAAGAATCATAATTTTGAAATTTTTAGGGGTGGTAGTAGTACTGACATAATAAGCACAAAACTGAGGTATTTATTGTAAGCTAGGGCAGCTGAGGAAAATGGTGATGTTCTTGAGAACTAGGATTTTCATTATAGGAAATGGGAATTATAAAAGTAGAATGGGGAATAAGAGAAAGTTTAATTTAAGGTATTTTACTGACGTTTTGTTAGAATTAGAAGTATTGATATGAGCCCAGGGGTCCCTAAAATATATATTCCAAGAACATATAATTTTCATTAGTAATACTTTTATTGTATTTATTTGCATATGCTTACATTCCCTATCAAAATCATTATCCTGCTGGAAAATAGAGTTAGCAGTTACAGCTGAAATAAGGTTCAAATTTACTCAATTTGGGTTTAAAGGGTTGAAGAACACAATTTTTTTATGTGCATAGTAGTCTTAACGATATAAATCTATGTAATTATGCACCAAAGTAGTGTAAAAATTAACCTATTATGAGGCATGGAAAATATTAAAAATCGATGTATAATCATATTTTTCTGGAATGATTATTTCAATGACAGAAAAAATGATAATAATTTATTATTTAGTTTTGTTTGGCAAAGCAATTCTTGGAAAAAAAAAAACATTTGTTTTTTCTTAACCTAGACCATTACAAGAAAAAAAAATTTTCACTCTCTACAATTTTGATTTCTTTTTCAACTTATATTAAACCATTAGCTGTAAAGTGAGTGCCCATTACTCGGTTGATAGTAATTTATCAAGATGAGAAACGTATTCCCTTTAGAATTCTTAGTGCTTCCTGCCCCCCACGAGGGGAAAAAGGGCATAATATGAGTTACATAATAAATTCCAATAGGAGCTTTATATATAAATGAGGAGTTTGGTTTTCTTTACTGTTGCATTTTTGTTGGTTGGATCATTTTACTTCCTTCTTGTGGAAACTTCACATTGGTGATGAAATCTGTGAAATTGAAAACACGAGAAAATTGTGTGCTAAATTTTGGACTTTCTAAGCTAAGATGAAAAATTGGTGTTTGTAAAGATGCTAATATGGTATTAAAATTTTACTCATTTAAGGAACTAGTTAAAACTGAATATTAAATGGTAGGATGAGGTGAGTATTTTTAAAAATATTTTAGGGTGTTGAATAAATCAATGTATAAAAAATTATTAGATTAAAGTGCCTGTCCAGCCAGGTGTGTATCCAAATTCTTCATATATAAACACTTGCTGTGTCTAACAAGGAATGTTTCTGACCCACGAACACGGATTTATGTTCCCTAGAAAATTGGGTCCACTGGGCATAATTGGCAACAAGGATCCCACAAAACAGGTGCCGAGATTACACTTTAGAAGTTTTTGTCGTTGCTGTTGTTAGTTCATTAGTTATCAGTCTAGTCTATAATTTATCAGTTTTATTAGTTCTCAATCCATTGGGTTGAAAAGGAAAGGTATAGGACTCCCTCCTTAGCAACATATTTTTCGGAAAATTTAATGGACTCCTATTTTTCTAAGAAAATTTAAATATACTGTTTCCTTGATGATAATATACTAAATAATTATAAATTTTGCATCATATTAAGATCTAAGTTCTTTCAGTGATGATTTTGCTTAATTAATTTTCTTTTTTTCTATGTAGTTGAAAGCTGAAGCGCCTAATTGTCACAAAGAAAACCTTCATATACGGTGTGCTTGCCATGGACCATATGTAGAAGAGAAACACAGAAATTAAAAAACAAATCAAACCCCTCCAAAAAGCAACAATAACAACAACCTCCGTTTCTGGGTAGTTTCCCAGGGTGGTAAGGCCCCTTCCTCTAGATTCTCATTGCACCTTTGACTGCCTATGACTTTGATAAAAGCTGACTTCAACATGTGTTCTCACTGTCCTCATATGCTTACGTTTACACCAAGTGATCTTACACAGCAGATGGAAAGATCGCATTACGTGTGGACTTCTCTGATTCTCTGCTAAATGAGCTATAGGTCCACTGGGTTGACAAGGAAGATTATGTCCTCAACAACCTATCATTAATAAAAACATAGCTCCTATATTTCTTATTAGATGGACAAAAGATTTGCTTCAAAAAGAGGGGATTGCTAATATTGTTTCATTCCAATTGAACAATTTCTACAATCTGTATGCCAAGATTATAAGTTTGATTAAAAATATAGATAATCAAGTGCGGAATTTAGGGGAAAATGCATCCTTATTATTTGTAAAGATATATGTTGATCATGTAGCCTGATGGCCAGTCAGCCTGGGTGTTTTTATCAGGAGGTTATTGACTTGTTTCTTATAATCCTTGTTTAGACAAAAGAAGTCAAATTACTAAGTGTAGGTAAAAAGAAATTAGGTCTTTAATATAGAACTTAACATTTACACTTTTAAGGTATTATTTCTTGTAATAAAATTATCTCAAACTTACTACTATATTTTCAAAGTATTAAAATATAAACATTTAGACAAAAAATTTAATTGCTTTGTAGAATCTTGAACATTTGAGAATTAAGAGTTGACCTAGCAGGTGTTTCTTCTTTGTTTCAATCTTCCTTCATTCACCTATTCAACAAACTTTGGTTGAATAAATAATGTTACCTGCCAGCACTTTGTGTTTATCATAGTAAATTTCTTACCTAAATTTTGTGATTCAAAGGGCGTCCATAGGAGTCTGTCTTTTCCTGCGGTGCAGTACAGAGCTGTTCTTCAGTGTTGCTTGCAGAAAGAGTAGTAACATCTCCCAAGTACCCCCGGCGATTTGTATTAAACGGTGCAGGAAGGAAAAAAGGTGGTGGGAAATAATATATTTCCATTTGCAGAAAGATATGTCTACCCCACATTTTATCTGAGCCAAGAAATCATTACCAGTTAACATTAGGCAAAATAAATAGAATGGTCGTAGAAAGTGAGTTTTGCATTTTAATATCTAACTACATATTCTCTTTCAATTTTCTGTCATGCACTTGTGATATAAATAAACAAAAATAGACTTTAGTTTTTAACGTGACATAAAAAATCCACAGAGGTACTTATTTGCAGACATTCAGTTAAAGTCTTTCTAAGTCATCTTATACATGGTGAGTATTTGGACTATTAAGTTACATTAAAATGCAATCATTAAATTAACAAAGACTAAGTATGAGTTATATATGTTGTAGCATATACAATTTTTGAAATCTCAAATTTCCTTAGGTATTCTTGGACATATGTTAAAGAAATGTAAATTTCAATGGAAAGGGAAGTTGAATATATAAGTGAATATGTCTGTTTATTGTTTGGGTCACATTCAGACAAGATCAACTAGGTTTTATTAATTAAATTTACTTTTATTAATTTATTAATTTTACTTTGAAAAATTAACAAGACAATGTTCATATTTAAATGAGCATGATTTTGAAGTTATGGTAACACACAGTTGAGCCATGCCCGCACTCAACATTTATGTATCTACTTTTTACCTTGTGTCTGCTAGTTGCTAACAGTTAATAACATTCATAATTCAAGGAATAATATACAGATTCTACCTTCAAAGTACTTAAAATTGAGATAGTGCATAAAACTGTACACATTAACACAATAAAAGGCAGAATAAAGTATCTAAGCGTGGGTGATACCTTCACTACCAGTTTTTACTAAATTGTGAAATATCCTTTACTGCTCTTTCATGGTCTTTGGGACATACATGTCCCAGTTATATGTTCCATCCCTGGAGGTTTATTGGCAGGGATTTGAGCCATTAGTACATTCTGCTGTCATGGTAGATACTGGTGCAACTGCCTAAAAATCAAGGAAGTTGTTCTATGTCACATTTGAGTGTTGAGAGCCATTCGTATAAGGGGATGGTTTCTGGATGCTTCCCGGAAAAGCGATAGTGTGAAACTCCTGTGTCTTTTGGCTTCTATACAGCAAGATAAGGTTTGCAAGTATGTTTACTATTTCTGTTGTGTTGCTGGGAAGACACAGTTACCAGCATTTGGAAATATTCAAGTAAATGAGTTATTTTGGGGGTGAAAACCATTTGTGATACACTCCCAGGGCCATGGAATCAATTCGTTCTATGGTGTGATGTGCTTCATGGAACATGGTACTGATATGGCTCACTCTAAGTCAGACTGATAGCAGTTATCTGCAGCAAGTGCAATGTTTATTTGGTATTTTGTGTGTATTTTTGGAAAGTTGAGTAAGATATCTTACAGCTAAAGTGTAATTAAAAATTGTTATGGGACTGATATATGCCCTGTGTTTGATCTGCTTCATGTAACATGGGATTAATATGCCCTGCCTGCAAATGGCACCCCATTTAAAAAAAAAAAAAAAAACCACCAACAATGATTCAGCATCCATTCTGTTAGTGAAAAAAAAAAATGGCGCATCAAAAATCTGCAAAACAAAACAAAAAAAGTCACCCATGAAAGTGTTAAGGATCAGAAATATTTTTATTGATGAGAAATTTTAAATAGTTCTTGATTAGGAACTGAGGACAAATAGTCTAAGAAATACCATGCATACAGTGGTTGCAGTATGTGAAATCTCTTAATAGGGCTAGCATAATTCATCATCAAACACACACCCACTATTTCCCAAGTGTTTCACATCACCAGGCTTCTTGGTTTTGAGCCTAACTTGTGGCTGTTGGTTTCATTCCCTCCAGAAAGACACCTGTGGAGAGATGAAATGGATGTCTACAACCAAACTACCATCACAGAGTTCATCCTCAGTGGTCTCTCTGACCTCCCAGAGGTACGCTACCCTCTCTTTGTGGTCTTTGCTGCCATCTATCAGGTCACCTTGGTGGGAAATGGGGCCATTCTCCTTGCTGTTGGAACTAAACAAAAGCTGCACACACCCATGTATTATTTTTTGGCAAATCTGTCCCTCTTAGATATTTTCTGCCCATCAGCTACTGTTCCCAAGATGCTCAAGAACCTCTTGACCAAGAATCAAAGCATTTCTTTTGTTGGATGTGCTTTGCAGCTTTTTTTCCTAGTGGCCCTGGCAGGGACCGAGGTCTTCCTTCTCGCTGTCATGGCTTATGACCGGTACGTGGCCATATGTTTCCCCCTTTCTTACATCCTCATCATGACAAAGGGGAGCTGTGTGAAGCTTACAGCAGGGACCTGGGCATCAGGGTTTCTCAATTCTCTTCTGCACACGGTGTTCACGTTCCGCCTGTCTTTCTGCAAGTCCAATCAGGTCAACCAGTATTATTGTGGCATCCCTCCAGTGGTGGCCCTCTCCTGCTCTTCCACGTATGTGGCAGAAATGCTTGTCTTAGTGGTAGGAGGTATCTTGGGCATCAGTGCCTTTCTAATCACTGGTATCTCTTATATCTACATCATATCCACCATCCTAAAGATCAGGTCAGCTGAAGGGAAGTGCAAAGCCTTCTCCACATGTGCTTCTCACCTCCTTGTGGCTTGTTTGTTTTATGGTACAATGATATTTACCTATATCCGCCCCTCCTCCAGCCACCACTCCCCAGCCAGAGACAGGCTCATCTCAATGCTGTATGGGGTTATTACCCCAATGTTAAACCCCCTCATCTACAGCCTGAGAAACACGGAGGTAAAAGGAGCACTCAGAAAGGTTTTATGTCATAAGGCATGTTTAAAGCAAGGATGATATTACTCAGTTAGCATTCCACTTAATCTGAATTCACAAGAAGGTTTGGAAGAATTCATAGGAATAATATTTTACATTGACATAGAGAGGACATACCTATGTATAGACAGAAATTTATACACACACACATATACATATAACTATTGTTACACCTATCTAAAAGGAACTCCGATGGAGCAGTGGTTAAGTGCTCAGCTATTAACCAAAAGATCAAGGATTCCAACCCACCAGCTGCTCGGAGGGAGAAAGATGTCAGGTTGCTTCCATAAATATTAAAACCCATTGCCATGGGTTGATTTCTACTCATAGTGGCCCTATAGGACGAAGTAGAAATGCACCATAGGATTTCCAAGGAGTGGCTAGTGGATTCAAACTGCGACCTTTTGGTTAGCAGCCAAGTTCTTAACCACTGTGCCACCAGACCTCCCCATAAAGATTACAGCCTTGGAAACCCTATGGGGCAGCTTCGCTCTGTCCTGTAGGGTCAAAATCTACTCTTCAGCAGCAGGTTTATATCTATCTATACCATGAGTTGCAATCGGGTTTGGTTGTTTTGGTTATATACCTATGTGTATTTATCTATTGGGAACGTGAAATTTATCTTAAAAACTGTCATAGGTTGAAATGTGTCCCCCCAAAATATGTGTCAACTTGGTTAGGCCATGATTCCCAGTATGGTGTGGTTGTTCTCCATTTTGTGATTATAATTTTCCTATGTCTTATAAATCCTAATCTCTGCCTGTGGTTAATGAGGCAAGATTGGATTATGCTGAAGAGGATTAGGGTGGGATATAAAACCCTTGCCCAGGTCACATTCTTGATCCAATGTAAAGGGAGTTTCCCTGGTGTGTATCCTGCACCACCTTTTATCTTACAAGAGATAAAAGGAAAGGGAAGCAAGCAGAGAGTTTGGTTGTTTTGGTTATATACCTATGTGTATTTATCTATTGGGAACGTGAAATTTATCTTAAAAACTGTCATAGGTTGAAATGTGTCCCCCCAAAATATGTGTCAACTTGGTTAGGCCATGATTCCCAGTATGGTGTGGTTGTTCTCCATTTTGTGATTATAATTTTCCTATGTCTTATAAATCCTAATCTCTGCCTGTGGTTAATGAGGCAAGATTGGATTATGCTGAAGAGGATTAGGGTGGGATATAAAACCCTTGCCCAGGTCACATTCTTGATCCAATGTAAAGGGAGTTTCCCTGGTGTGTATCCTGCACCACCTTTTATCTTACAAGAGATAAAAGGAAAGGGAAGCAAGCAGAGAGTCGGGGACCTCATGCCACCAAGAAAGAAGCAACAGGAACAGAGCACGTCCTTTGGACCTGGGGTTCCTGTGCAGAGAAGCTTCTAGCCCAGGGGAAAATTGACAAGAAGGATCTTCCTCTAGAGTTGACAGATAGCCTTCCTCTGGAGGTGATGCCCTGAACTTGGACTTCTAGCCTACTGGACTGTGAGAAAATAAATGTAACTTTGTTAAACCCATCCACTTGTAGTTTTTCTGTTGCAGCAGCACTAGATGACTAAGACAAAAACAGATTTTTTTGTGAGTAAATATGGGACTGTTATTAATTGCACTGGTAGAGGAGGTACAAACTGAGTCTTTCTTAAATAAACATGAATCTATTACCACATTGTATACCCATGTCCATATCCCTACTTATACCTATACTTATACACACCCATACATATATATCCACAAATCTACAACTTCATTTTTATTTCTATATCTAAATGTCTAATATAGCCAAAACCAAAAATCAAACCCACTGCTGTGGAGTTGATTCCAACTCAGAGAGACCCTATAGGACAGAGTAGAACTGCCCCCACAGGATTTCTAAGGCTGTAATCTTTATGGAAGCAGGCTGCCACATCTTCCTCCTGTGGAGCTGCTGGTGGGTTGGAACCGCTGACCTTTCAGATAATAGTGAGAGCGTTAGCCACTGCGCCACCAGGGCCCACTTCTATCTTGTATTAACCTCTTGTATCTATATATCATATAATTCTAATATATCAATATATAATTTTGCTCTTTCTCTTTTTCAGCTTTGGTTTCCCCTTTATAATTCCGTGCTTCTCTTCCTTTCCTGTGACCACATCCATTCTTGGTTCTACACGTCCCTCACTTGGAGCATTTACTTTTCTCCATCTCTGAGCAAACATGTTTAAATTGGTTGACTATATTGCTATCATCTTAACCTCAACATATTCAAAACTACAAGTATCATCTTCACACACACACACACACGCACGCACACACCAATCTTCTCATTTGCTACACTCTATTTTTGTTATTTGCATCATTTTTTCTCAGCTACTCTGATTTTTGTAGTTAACTGTCATTGAGTCAACTCTAACTCATTGCAGCCACATGTATAATAGAAAAAAACAAAATGTTGCCTGGTCCTATGACATCTTTATGATCATTGGTAAGTTTGAGGCCCTTGTTCTGGCTATTAGGCTCTGCTTTGCCTTGGTGCTCAGCACTTCCATTCAGTGTGAATAAGGAGCTATTTTTTCTGACAGTAAATTACTCTCCATTCTCACTTCCTGTAACCCACAGAAATAAGAACGTTTTCTCTCCGGGCTACTGAATATGTAATATATCATATTAGATAAGCAATGCGATATGAATTTCTCCATATTTTTGCCTAAATCTTTGCACCCCAATTGTTGTTGTTTGGTGCTCATAGCGACACTATGTACAACAGAACAAAACACTGCCAAGTCATGTGCCATCCTCACAATCATTGCTGTGCTTGAGCCCATAGTTGCAGCCACTGTGTCAATCCATCTCTTTGAGGCTCTTCCTCTTTTCCACTGACTCTCTACTTTACCAAGCATGATGTCCTCCTCCAGGAACTGATCGCTCCTGATAGCCTGTCCAAAGCATGGGAGACGTAGTCTTACCATCCTTGCTTCTAAGGAGCACTCTTGTTATGCTTCTTCCAAGACAGATTTGTTATTTCTTTTGGCAGTCCATGGTATAGTCAATATTCTTCTCCAATCCCACAATTCAAAGACATCAATTCTTCAGCCTTCCTTATTCATTGTTGAGTTTTTGCATGATATGAGGTGATTGAAAACACCACGGCTTGGGTCAGGCACACCTTAGTCCTTAAGGTGACATCTTTGTTTTTCAACACTTTGAAGAGATCTCTTGCAACTAATTTTCCCAATGCAATGCATCTTTTGATTACTGCTGTTTCCATGGGTGTTGCTTGGGGATTCAAGTAAAATGAAATCCTTGACAACTTCAGTCTTTTCTCCATTTATCATGATGTTACTTATTGGTTCAGTTGTGAGGATTTTTGTTTTCTTTATTTTGAGGTGTAATCCATACTGAAGCCTGTGGTCTTTGATCTTCATAGTAAGTGCTTCAAATCCTCTTCACTTTTACCAAGGAAGGTGGTGTCATCTGCATAAGGCAGGTTGTTAATGAGTCTTCCTCCAATCCTGATGCCCCTTCTTCTTCAATATAGTCCAGCTTCTTTCATTATTTGCTCAGCACACAGATTGAATAGGTGTGGTGAAATGATACAACCCTGACACACCTTTCCTGACTTTAAAGCATGCAGCATCCCCTTGTTCTGTTCGAACAACTGCTTCTTGATCCATGCACAGGTTCCTCATGAGCACAATTAAAAAAAAAAGTGTTCAGGAATTCACATTTTCCACAATGTTTTCCATAATCTGTTATGATCCACACAGTCAGTCATAGTCGACTTAGCATAGTCGATAAAACACAGGTAAACACCTTTCTGGTATCCTCTGCTTTCAGTCAGGATCCATCTGACATCAGTAATGATATCCCTGGTTCCATGTCCTCTTCTAAAACCAGCTTGAATTTCTGGCTTTTCCCTGTCAATATACTGCTGCAGCCACTTTTGAATGATCTTCAGCAAAATTTTGCTTGTATGTGACATTAATGATATTGTTTGACAATTTCTGCATTTGGTTGCATCACCTTCCTTGGGAATAGGCATAAACATGGATATCTCCCAGTTGGCTGACCAGGTAGCTGTCTTCCAAATTTCTTGGCATAGACAAGTGAGCATTTCCAGCACTGCATCCATTTGTTGAAATATCTCTATTGCTATTCTATCAATTCCCAGAGCCCTGTTTTTCACCAACGTCTTCAGTGCAGCTTGGACTGCTTCCTTCAGTACCACAGGTTCCTGATCACATGATACTTCCTGAAATGGTTGAAAGTTGACCAATTTTTTTGGTATAGTGACTCTGTGTATTCCTTCCATCTTCTTTTGGTGCTTCCTGAGTCATTTAATATTTTCCCCGTAGAATCCTTTAGTATTTCAACTCAAGGCTTGCATTTTTTCTTCAGTTCTTTCAGCTTGAGAAATGCTAAATGTGCACTTCCCTTTTGGTTTTCTATCTACAGGTCTTTGCACATGTCATCATAATACTTTGTCTTCTTGAGCAGACCTTTGAAATTTTCTATTCAGCTCTTTTATTTCATCATTTTTTCCTTTTCCTTTAGCTACTCGATGTTCAAGAGCAATTTTCAGAGTCTCTTCTGACATTCATTTAGGTCTTTTCTTTCCCTCCTGTCTTTTTAATGACCTCTTGCTTTCTTCACGTGTTATGTCCTTGATGTTGTTTAACAACTCATCTGGTCTGCAGTCATTAGTGTTCAATGAGTCAAATCTATTCTTGAAATGGTCTCTATATTCAGGTGGAATATAGTCAAGGCCTTACTTTGGCTCTCATGTACTTGTTCTAATTTTCTTCTGTTTCACCTTGAACTCACATATGAGTAATCGAGGGTCTGATCGGCAGTTGGCCCCTGGCCTTGTTCTGACTGATGATATGAGCTTTCCATGGTGTCTTTTCACAGATGTAGTTGATTTGATTACTGCACATTCCATCTGGTGAGGTCCACGTGTATGGTCACTGTTTATGTGTTGAAAAAAGGTATTTGCAATGAAGAAGTCATTGGTCTTCCAAAACTCTATCGTGCAATCTCCAGCCTCATTTCTATCACCAAGGCCATATTTTCCAACTACCAATCCTTCTTCTTGGTTTCCAATTTTTTCATTCCAAACTCCAGTAATTATCAGAGTATCTTGATTTCATATTTGATCAATTTTAGACTGCAGAAGTTGGTAAAAACTCTCCAGTTTCTTCATCTTTGGCCTGAGGGCTGCCTCCTCAAAGTAGAGTTGACCTTAATGACATAGATGGAGTCAAGCTTTTGGGACTTTCATTTGCTGATGTGACATCACTCAAAATGAGAAGAAACAGCTGCAAGCATCCATTAATAATTGGAACCTGGAATGTACAAAATATGAATCTAGGAAAATTGGAAGCTGTCAAAAATGAAATGGAAGCCATAAAGACCGATATCCTAGGCATTAGTGAACTGAAATGGACTGGTATTAGTCATTAAGAATGGCACAATCATAAGGCTATTATGCCGGGAATGACAACTTGAAGAGGTATGGCGTTGCATTCATCGTAAAAAAGAATATTTCAAGATCTGTCCTGAAGTACAATGTTGTTAGTGATAGGATAATATCCATAAGCCTACAAGGAAGGCCAATTAATATGACCATTATTCAAATTATGCACCCCAAGAACTTCCAAAAAAAAAAAAAGCCACCTGTCTGATCATCACTTTTTTTTTTTAGAACTCCCTACCTTTTTTTTTTAGAACTCCCTACCTTTTTTTTTTTAACTTTTATTGAGCTTCAAGTGAATGTTTACAAATCAAGTCAGTCTGTCACGTATAAGTTTATATACATCTTACTCCTTACTCCCACTTGCTCTCCCCCTAATGAGTCAACCCTTCCAGTCTCTGCTTTCGTGACAATTTTGCCAGCTTCCAACTCTCTCTATCCTCCCATCCCCCCTCCAGACAGGAGATGCCAACACAGTCTCAAGTGTCCACCTGATATAATTAGCTCACTCTTCTTGAGCATCTCTCTCCTACCCACTGTCAAGTCCCTTTCATGTCTGATGAGTTGTCTTCGGGAATGGTTCCTGTCCTGTGCTAACAGAAGATTTGGGGACCATGACCGCCGGGATTCCTCTAGTCACAGTCAGACCATTAAGTATGGGCTTTTTATGAGAATTTGGGGTCTGCACCCCACTGATCTCCTGCTCCCTCAGGGGTTCTCTATTGTGCTCCCTGTCAGGGCAGTCATCGATTGTGGCCGGGCACCAACTAGTTCTTCTGGTCTCAGGATAATGTAGGTCTCTGGTTCATGTGGCCCTTTCTGCCTCTTGGGCTCTTAGTTGTCGTGTGACCTTGGTGTTCTTCATTCTCCTTTGCTCCAGATGGGTTGAGACCAATTGATGCATCTCAGATGGCCGCTTGTTAGCATTTAAGACCCCAGACACCACATTTCAAAGTGGGATGCAGAATGTTTTCATAATAGAATTATTTTGCCAATTGACTTAGAAGTCCCCTTAAACCATGGTTCCCAAACCCCCGCCCTTGCTCCGCTGACCTTTGAAGCATTCATTTTATCCTGGAAACTTCTTTGCTTTTGGTCCAGTCCAATTGGGCTGACCTTCCATGTAGTGAGTGTTGTCCTTCCCTTCACCTAAAGCAGTTCTTATCTACTAATTAATCAGTAAAAAACCCTCTCCCTCCCTTCCTCCCTCCCACCCTCGTAACCACAAAAGTACGTGTACTTCTCAGTTTATACTATTTCTCAAGATCTTATAATAGTGGTCTTATACAATATTTATCCTTTTGCCTCTGACTGATTTCGCTCAGCGTAATGCCTTCCAGGTTCCTCCATGTTATGAAATGTTTCACAGATTCGTCACTGTTCTTTATCGATGCGTAGTATTCCATTGTGTGAATATACCACAATTTATTTACCCTTTCATCCATTGATGGACACCTTGGTTGCTTCCATCTCTTTGCTATTGTAAACAGAGCTGCAATAAACATGGGTGTGCATATATCTGTTTGTGTGAAGGCTCTTGTTTCTCTAGGGTATATTCCGAGGAGTGGGATTTCTGGGTTGTATGGTAGTTCTATTTCTAACTGTTTAAGATAACGCCAGACAGATTTCCAAAGTGGTTGTACCATTTTACATTCCCACCAGCAGTGTATAAGAGTTCCAATCTCTCTGCAGCCTCTCCAACATGTATTATTTTGTGTTTTTTGGATTAATGCCGGCCTTGTTGGAGTGAGATGGAATCTCATCGTAGTTTTAATTTGCATTTCTCTAATGGCTAATGATCGAGAGCATTTTCTCATGTATCTGTTAGCTGCCTGAATATCTTCTTTAGTGAAGTGTGTGTTCATTTCCTTTGCCCACTTCTTTTTTTTTTAATTAATTTTTATTAAGCTTCAAGTGAACATTTACCATTCCAATCAGTCTGTCACATGTAGGTTTACATACATCTTACTCCCTTCTCCTACTTGCTCTCCCCCTATTGAGTCAGCCCTTACAGTCTCTTGTTTCATGCCAATTTTGCCATCTTCCCTCTCTCTCTATCTTCCCATCCCCCCTCCAGTCAAGAGTTGCCAACACACTCTCCAGTGTCCACCTGATTTAATTAGCTCTCTCTTCATCGGCATCTCTCTCCCCCCCACTGACCGGTCCTTTTCATGCCTGATGATTTGTCTTCGGGGGTGGTTCCTGTCCTGTGTCATCAGACGTTCTGGGGAGCATTGTCTCTGGGATTCCTCTAGTCTCAATCATACCATTAGGTATGTTCTTTTCATGAGAATTTGGGGTCTGTATCCCATTGGTCTCCTGCTCCCTCAGGAGTTGTCTGTTGTGATCCCTTACAGGGCAGACATCGATTGTGGCTGGGCACCAACTAGTTCCTCTGGTCTCAGGATACTGTAGGTCTCTGGTTCATGTGACCCTTTCTGTCTCTTGGATTCTTAGTTGTCGTGTGACCTTGGTGTTCTTCCTTTGCCTTTGCTCCAGGTGGGTTGAGACCAATTGATGTATCTTAGATGGCTGCTTGTTGGCATTTAGGACCCCAGGCGCCACAATTCAAAGTGGGATGCAGAATGTTTTCATAATAGAATTATTTTGCCCATTGACTTAGAAGTCCCCTCAAACCAAGTTCCCCAGACCCCAGCCCCTGCTCCGCTGACCTTTGAAGCTTTCATTTTATCCCGGAAACCTCTTTGCTTTTCATCCAGTCCAATTAGGCTGACCTTCCTTGTACTGAGTGTTGTCTTTCCCTTCACCCAAAGCAGTTCTTATCTACAGATTGATCAATAAAAAGCCCTCTCCCTCCTTCCCTCCCTCCCCCCTTTGTAACCACAAAAGTATGTATTCTTCTCCGTTTTTTCTATTTCTCAAGATCTTATAATAGTGGTCTTATACAATGTTTGTCCTTTTGCAACTGACTCATTTCGCTCAGCATAATGCCTTCCAGGTTCCTCCATGTTATGAAATGTTTCAGAGATTCGTCACTGTTCTTTATCGATGCGTAGTATTCCATTGTGTGAATATACCACAATTTATTTACCCATTCATCCGTTGACGGACATCTTGGTTGCTTCCAGCTTTTTGCTATTGTAAACAGAGCTGCAATAAACATGGGTGTGCATATATCTGTTTGTGTGAAGGTTCTTGTATCTCTAGGGTATATTCCGAGGAGTGGGATTTCTGGGTTGTATGGTAGTTCTATTTCTAACTGTTTAAGATAACTCCAGATGGATTTCCAAAGTGGTTGTACCATTTTACAAACCCACCAGCAGTGTATGAGAGTTCCAATCTCTCCGCAGCCTCTCCAACATTTATTATTTTGTGTTTTTTGGATTAATGCCAGGCTAGTTGGTGTGAGATGGAATCTCATCGTAGTTTTAATTTGCCTTTCTCTAATGGCTAAAAATCGGGAGCATTTTCTCATGTATCTGTTGGCTGCCTGAATATCTTCTTTAGTGAAATGTGTGTTCATCTCCTTTGCCCACTTCTTGATTGGGTTGTTTGTCTTTTTGTGGTTGAGTTTTGACAGAATCATGTAGATTTTAGAGATCAGGCGCTGGTCTGAGATGTCATAGCTGAATATTCTTTCCCAGTCTGTAGGTGGTCTTTTTCCTCTTTTGGTGAAGTCTTTAGATGAGCATAGGTGTTTGATTTTTAGGAGCTCCCAGTTATCTGGTTTCTCTTCATCATTTTTGGTAATGTTTTGTATTCTGTTTATGCCCTGTATTAGGGTTCCTAGGGTTGATCCTATTTTTTCTTCCATGATCTTTATCGTTTTAGCCTTTATGTTTAGGTCTTTGATCCACTTGGAGTTAGTTTTTGTGCATGGTGTGAGGTATGGCTCCTGTTTCATTTTTTTGCAAATGGATATCCAGGTATGCCAGCACCATTTGTTAAAAAGGCTATCATTTCCCCAATTGACTGACACTGGTCCTTTGTCGAATATCAGCTGCTCATACGTGGATGGATTTATATCTGGGTTCTCAATTCTGTTCCATTGGTCTATGTGCCTGTTGTTGTACCAGTGCCAGGTTGTTTTGACTACTGTAGCTGTATAATAGGTTCTGACATCAGGTAGAGTGAGGCCTCCCACTTTCTTCTTCTTTTTCAGTAATGTTTTGCTTATCCGGGGGTTCCTTCCCTTCCATATGAAATTAGTGATTTGTTTCTCTATCCCGTTAAAGTATGACATTGGTATTTGGATTGGAAGTGCGTTATATGTATAGATGGCTTTTGGTAGAATAGGCATTTTTACTATGTTAAGTCTTCCTATCCATGAGCAGGGTATGTTCTTCCACTTAAGTATGTCCTTTTGAATTTCTTGTAGCACAGTTTTATAGTTTTCTTTGTATAGGTCTTTTACATCCTTGGTAAGATTTATTCCTAAGTATTTTATCTTCTTGGGGGCTACTGTGAATGGTATTGATTTGGTGATTTCCTCTTTGATGTTCTTTTTGTTCATGTAGAGGAATTCAAGAGATTTTTGTATGTTTATTTCATATCCTGAGACACTTCCAAACTCTTCTATTAGTTTCAGGAGTTTTCTGGAGGATTCCTTAGGGTTTTCCATGTATACGATCATGTAATCTGCAAATAGTGATAGCTTTACTTCCTCCTTACCAATCTGGATACCCTTTATTTCTTTGTCTAGCCTAATTGCCCTGGCTAGGACCTCTAGCACGATGTTGAATAAGAGCAGTGATAAAGGGCATCCTCGTCTGGTTCCCGTTCTCAAGGGAAATGCTTTCAGGTTCTCTCCATTTAGAGTGATATTGGCTGTTGGCTTTGCATAGATGCCCTTTATTATGTTGAGGAATTTTCCTTCTATTCCTATTTTGGTAAGAGTTTTTATCATAAATGGGTGTTGAACTTTGTCAAATGTGTTTTGTGCATCTATTGATAAGATCATGTGGTTTTTATCTTTTGTTTTATTTATGTGATGGATTACATTAATGTTTTTTCTGATATTAAACCAGCCTTGCATAGCTGGTATAAATCCCTCTTGATCAGGGTGAATTATTTTTTGATGTGTTGTTGGATTCTATTGGCTAGAATTTTGTTGAGGATTTTTGCATCTATGTTCATGAGGGATATAGGTCTAAAATTTTCTTTTTTTGTAATGTCTTTACCTGGTTTTGGTATCAGGGAGATGGTAGCTTCATAGAATGAGTTGGGTAGTATTCGGTCTTTTTCTATGCTTTGAAATACCTTCAAGAGTAATGGTGTTAAGTCTTCTCTGAAGGTTCGGTAAAACTCTGCAGTGTAGCCGTCTGGGCCAGGACTTTTTTTTGTTGGAAGTTCTTTGATTACCATTTCAATCTCTTTTTTCGTTATGGGTCTATTTAGTTGTTCTACTTCTGAATGTGTTAGTTTAGGTAGGTAGTATTGTTCCAAGAATTTATCCATTTCTTCTAGGTTTTCAAATTTGTTAGAGTACAATTTTACGTAGTAATCTGAAATGATTCTTTTAATTTCATTTGGTTCTGTTGTGATGTGGTCCTTCTCGTTTCTTATTCGGGTTATTTGTTTCCTTTCCTGTTTTTCTTTAGTCAGTCTAGCCAATGGTTTATCAACTTTGTTAATTTTTTCAGAGAACCAGCTTTTGGCTTTGTTAATTCTTTCAATTGTTTTTCTGTTCTCTAATTCATTTAGTTCAGCTCTAATTTTTATTATTTGTTTTCTTCTGGTGCCTGATGGGTTCTTTTGTTGCTCAGTTTCCATTTGTTCAAGTTCTCGGGACTGTTCTCTGATTTTGGCTCTTCTTCTTTTTGTATGTGTGCATTTATCGATATGAATTGGCCTCTGAGCACTGCTTTTGCTGTGTCCCAGAGGTTTTGATAGGAAGTATTTTCATTCTCCTTGCTTTCTAAGATTTTCCTTATTCCCTCCTTGATGTCTTCTATAATCCAGTCTTTTTTCAGGAGGGTATTGTTCACTTTCCAAGTATTTGATTTCTTTTCTCTAGTTTTTCTGTTATTGATTACTAGCTTCATTGCCTTGTGGTCTGAGAAGATGCTTTGTAATATTTCGATGTTTTGGATTCTGCAAAGATTTGTTTTATGACCTAATATGTGGTCTATTCTAGAGAATGTTCCATGTGCACTAGAAAAAAAAGTATATTTTGCAGCAGTTGGGTGGAGAGTTCTGTATAAGTCAATGAGGTCAAGTTGGTTGATTGTTGGAAGTAGGTCTTCTGTGTCTCTGTTGAGCTTCTTACTGGATGTCCTGTCCTTCTCCGAAAGTGGTGTGTTGAAATCTCCTACTATAAATGTGGAGGTGTCTATCTCACTTTTCAATTCTGTTAAAATTTGATTTATGTATCTTGCAGCCCTGTCATTGGGTGTGTAAATATTTAATATGGTTATGTCTTCCTGATCAATTGTCCCTTTTATCATTATATAGTGTCCTTCTTTATCTTTTGTGGCGGATTTAAGTCTAACGTCTATTTTGTCAGAAATTACTATTGCTACTCCTCTTCTTTTTTGCTTATTGTTTGCTTGGTATATTTTTTTCCATCCTTTGAGTTTTAGTTTGTTTGTGTCTCTAAGTCTAAGTGTGTCTCGTGTAGGCAGCATATAGATGGATCGTGTTTCTTTATCCAGTCCGTGACTCTCTTTCTCTTTATTTGTACATTTAGTCCATTTACATTCAGCGTAATTATACATAAATTTTTAGTGCTGTCATTTTGATGCCTTTTCATGTGTGTTGTTGGCCATTTCATTTTTCCACATGCTTTTTTGTGCAGAGACGTTTTTCTTAGTAGCTTGTGAGATCCTCATTTTCATAATGTTTAACTTTGTGTTTGTTGAGTCGTTACGTTTTTCTTGGCTTTTTTTTGAGTTATGGAATATATATTCCTTTTTGTGGTTACCTTGTTATTTACCCCTATTTTTCTAAGTAAAAACCTAACTTGTATCCTTCTATATCGCCTTGTATCCCTCTCCATCTGGCAGTTCAATGCCTCCTATATTTAGTCCCTCTTTTTGATTATTGTGATCGGTTTTCTATTGATTTCCATGATTTCCTGTTATGTGTATTATTTTGTTTATTTATTTATTTCTTAGAATTAGTCTTAATTTGTTTGTTTTTGTGCTTTCCCTATTTGACTTGCGTTGATATCAGGACGTTCTGTTTTGTGACCTTGTATTGTGTTGGTACCTGATATTATTGGTCATCAGGCCAAACAATCTCCTTTAACACTTCTTGCAGTCTTGGTTTAGTTTTTGCAAATTCTCTAAACTTGTGTATATCTGTAAATATCTTAATTTCTCCTTCATATTTCATAGAGAGTTTTGCTGGATATATAATCCTTGGTTGGCAGTTTTTCTTGTTCAGTGCTCTGTATACGTCGTCCCATTCCCTTCTTGCCTGCATGGTTTCTGCTGAGTAGTCTGAACTTATTCTTATTTATTCTCCCTTGAAGGATACCTTTCTTTTCTCCCTGGCTGCTTTTAAAATTTTCTGTTTGTCTTTGGTTTTGGCAAGTTTGATGATAATATGTCTTGGTGTTTTTCTTTTTGGATCAATCTTAAATGGGGTTCGATGAGCATCTTGGATAGATATCCTTTCGTCTTTCATGATGTCAGGGAAGTTTTGTGTCAGGAGTTCTTCAACTATTTTCTCTGTGTTTTCTGTCCCCCCTCCCTGTTCTGGGACTCCAACCACATGCAAGTTATCCTTCTTGATAGAGTCCCACATGATTCTTAGGGTTTCTTCATTTTTTTAAATTCTTTTATCTGATTTTTTTTCAGCTATGTTGGTGTTAATTCCCTGGTCCTCCAGTAGTCCCAGTCTACATTCTAATTGCTCGAGTCTGCTCCTCTGACTTCCTATTGCGTTGTCAAATTCTGTAATTTTATTGTTAATCTTTTAGATTTCTGAATGCTGTCTCTCTATGGATTCTTGCAACTTATTAATTTTTCCACTATGTTCTTGAATAATCTTTTTGAGTTCTTCAACAGTTTTATCAGTGTGTTCCTTGGCTTTTTCTGCATTTATCGTAATTTCATTTGTGATATCTTTAAGCATTCTGTAAATTAGTTTATTATATTCTGTATCCGATAATTCCAGGATTGTACCTTCATTTGGGAAGGATTTTGATTCTTTTGTTTGGGGGGTTGGAGAAGCTGTCATGGTCTGTTTCTTTATGTAGTTTGATATGGACTGCTGTCTCCGAGCCATCACTGGGAAACTAGATTTTCCAGGTAATCAGCTAAAAAAAAAATGCCGTCAGATCCCTATCTGAATTCTCCCTCTGGCTCCGGGTATTTGGATGTTAATGGAGCCGCCTGGGGAGGGTGGGGGAGGGATCAGAAAGCTGGGAGTGTAGCACCACAGAATATAGAGCTGAACACCGCTTTCACAGTCCGCCCCTGTCCGCCAAAATCCAGGCGGGACGGCTTCCCGGCTAGGACACTGCTTTCCCTGCTCGGAGACCAGTCACTTCGTCCCGGGGACTACTCCCTCCGGTGCGCAGCACCGCTCGCACGAACTGGGCGGGCTTCTCCCCCACGAACAGGTGGGCCCGCCCCCAGGGTCTATTCAGGAGAATATAATTGGACCCCGCGCTCGCGCTCCGCCTGCACGTACACCCAAATCCCAGCAGGACGGCTCGCCGGCTGGGACGCTGCTTTCCCCAGTCCGAGACCAGTCACTTCCAGGGGTTTCTCCCTCCCTTGCGCCACGCCACACGTGCGATCTGGGTGGGCGTCACCCGCACGACCAGGTGGGCCCGCCCCCTGGGTCAATTCAGGGGAATATAATTGGACCCCGCGCTCACGCCCCGCCAGCGCACGTGCCCAAATCCCAGCGGAATGGCTCCCCATCTGGGACGCTGTTTTCCCCGCTCTGAGACCAGTCACTTCCGGGGATTTCTCCATCCGGTTCGCCGCGCCGCACGCGCGGAGATGGGTGGGCGTCCTCCTGCACAAACGTGTGGGCCCCGCCCCGGGGTCGCTTTAGGGAAATATAGCTGATCTCCCCCCCCCGCTCGCACCCCGCCCGCTTCCTGCCAAACTCCTGGCGGAACGGGTCCTCAGCTGGGACGCTGTTCTCCCCGCTCCAATATCAGTCACTACCTCCTGGGTGCTTCTCCCTCCAGCTGCGCCACTACGCTGCCCGCGCCAACCAGCTAGACTTCCTCCTGGGATGGGTTCGGGGGTGAAGAGCTGGGCCCCCCGTCTGTGCCGTCTGCCCCCCTGGGCTCTGCCCCAGATCGGGCTCCGAAGGTCACCTGCCTGGTACACTGGCTCCTAGTTCTGAAAACGGTCGCTGTCTGCCCGTATTTGTTCGTTTTCCATCTCTAAGTCTGTGCTTGTTGTTCAGAGTTCGTAGATTGTTGAGTATGTGATCGATTCCCTTGTTTTTCTGAGGCTTTGTTGCAAGAGGGATCCGCGGCAGCGTTCATCTAGTCCGCCATCTTGGCCCTGCCTCCCTTTGCCCACTTCTTGATTGGGTTGTTTGTCTTTTTGTGGTTGAGTTTTGACAGAATCATGTAGATTTTAGAGATCCCAGGTGCTGGTTGGAGAAGTCATAGCTGAAAATTCTTTCCCAGTCTGTAGGTGGTCTTTTTACTCTTTTGCTGAAGTCTTTAGATAAGCATAGGTGTTTGATTTTTAGGAGCTCCCAGTTATCTGGTTTCTCTTTGTCATTTTTGGTAATGTTTTGTATTCTGTTTCTGCCTTGTATTAGGGCTCCTAAGGTTGTCCCTATTTTTTCTGCCATGATCTTTATCGTTTTAGCCTTTATGTTTAGGTCTTTGATCCACTTGGAGTTAGTTTTTGTGCATGGTGTGAGGTATGGGTCCTGTTTCATTTTTTTGCAAATGGATATCCAATTACGCCAGCACCATTTGTTAAAAAGACTATCTTTTCCCCAATTAACTGACACTGGGCCTTTGTCAAATATCAGGTGCTCATGTATGGTTGGATTTATATCTGGGTTCTCAATTCTGTTCCATTGGTCTATGTACCTGTTGTTGTACCAATACCAGGCTGTTTTGACTACTGTGGCTGTATAATAGGTTCTGAAATCAGGTAGAGTGAGGCCTCCCACTTTCTTCTTCTTTTTTGGTAATGCTTTGCTTGTCCCAGGCTTCTTTCCCTTCCATATGAAGTTGGTGATTTTTTTCTCCATCACCTTAAAAAATGACATTGGAATTTGGATCGGAAGTGCATTGTGTGTATAGATGGCTTTTGGTAGAATAGACGTTTTTACTATGTTAAGTTTTCCTATCGATGAGCAAGGTATGTTTTTCGACTTAAGTATATCCTTTTGAATTTCTTGTAGTAGAGCTTTGTAGTTTTCTTTGTATAGGTCTTTTACATCCTTGTTAAGATTTATTCCTAAGTATTTTATCTTCTTGGGGGCTACTGTGAATGGTATTGATTTGGTGATTTCCTCTTTGATGTTCTTTTTGTTCATGTAGAGGAATTCAAGAGATTTTTGTATGTTTATCTTATAACCTGAGACTCTGCCAAACTCTTCTGTTAGTTTCAGGAGTTTTCTGGAGGATTCCTTAGGGTTTTCTGTGTATAAGATCATGTCATCTGCAAATAGAGATAATTTTACTTCCTCCTTGCCAATCCAGATGCCCTTTATTTCTTTGTCTAGCCTAATTGCCCTGGCTAGGACTTCTAGCACGATGTTGAATAAGAGCAGTGATAATGGGCATCCTCGTCTGGTTCCCGTTCTCAAGGGAAATGCTGTCAGGTTCTCTCCATTTAGAGTGATATTGGCTGTTGGCTTTGCATAGATGCCCTTTATTATGTTGAGGAATTTTCCTTCAATTCCTATTTTGGTGAGAGTTTTTATCATAAATCGGTGTTGGACTTTGTCAAATGCCTTTTCTGCATCAATTGATAAGATCATGTGGTTTTTGTCTTTTGTTTTATTTATGTGATGGATTACATTAATGGTTTTTCTGATATTAAACCAGCCTTGCATACCTGGTATAAATCCCACTTGATCGTGGTGAATTATTTTTTTGATATGTTGTTGAATTCTATTTGCTAGAATTTTGTTGAGGATTTTTGCATCTATGTTCATGAGGGATATAGGTCTGTAATTTTCTTTTTTTGTAATGTCTTTACCTGGTTTGGGTATCAGGGAGATGGTGGCTTCATAGAATGAGTGGGGTAGTATTCCGTCATTTTCTATGCTTTGAAATACCTTTAGTAGTAGTGGTGTTAACTCGTCTCTGAAAGTTTGGTAGAACTCTGCAGTGAAGCCGTCCAGGCCAGGGCTTTTTTTTTCTTGGGAGTTTTTTGATTACCGTTTCAATCGCTTTTTTTGTTATGGGTCTATTTAGTTGTTCTACTTCCGAATGTGTTAGTTTCGGTAGGTAATGTTTTTCCAGGAATTCATCCATTTCTTCTAGGTTTGCAAATTTGTTAGAGTACAATTTTTTGTAATAATCTGATATGATTCTTTTAATTTCAGTTGGGTCTCTTGTGATGTGGCCCTTCTCGTTTCTTATTCGGGTTATTTGTTTCCTTTCCTGTATTTCTTTAGTCAGTCTAGCCAATGGTTTATCAATTTTGTTAATTTTTTCAAAGAACCAGCTTTTGGCTTTGTTAATTCTTTCAATTGTTTTTCAGTTCTCTAATTCATGTACTTCAGCTCCAATTTTTATTATTTGTTTTCTTCTGGTGTCTGATGGATTCTTTTGTTGCTCACTTTCTATTTGTTCAAGTTGTCGGGACAGTTCTCTGATTTTGGCTCTTTCTTCTTTTTGTATGTGTGCATTTATCAATATAAATTGACCCCTGAGCACTGCTTTTGCTGTGTCCCAGAGGTTTTGATAGGAAGTGTTTTCATTCTCGTTGCATTCTATGGATTTCTTTATTCCCTCCTTGATGTCTTCTATAACCCAGTGTTTTTTCAGGAGGGCATTGTTCAGTTTCCAAGTATTTGATTTCTTTTCCCCCGTTTTTCTGTTATTGATTTTTTGTTTTATTGCCTTGTGGTCTGAGAAGATGCTTTGTAATATTTTGATGTTTTGGATTCTGCAAAGGTTTATTTTATGACCTAATATGTGGTCTATTCTAGAGAATGTTCCATGTGCGCTAGGAAAAAAAGTATACTTTGCAGCAGTTGGGTGGAGAGTTCTGTATAAGTCAATGAGGTGAAGTTGGTTGATTGTTGTAATTAGGTCTTCCGTGTCTCTACTGATCTTGTTACTGGATATCCTGTCTTTCTCCGAAAGTGGTGTGTTGAAGTCTCCTACTATATTTGCGGAGGTGTCTATCTCACTTTTCAGTTCTTTTAAAATTTGATTTATGTATCTTGCAGCCCTGTCATTGGGTGCATAAATATGTAATATGGTTATTTCTTCCTGATCAATTGTCCCTTTTATCAGTATGTAGTGTCCTTCTTTATCCTTTGTGGTGGATTTAAGTCTAAAGTCTATTTTTTCAGAAATTAACATTGCTACTCCTCTTCTTTTTTGCTTGTTGTTTGCTTGATATATTTTTTCCATCCTTTGAGTTTTAGTTTGTTTGTGTCTCTAAGTCTAAGGTATGTCTCTTGTAGGCAGCATATAGATGGATCGTGTTTCTTTATCCCGTCCGAGACTCTCTGTCTCTTTATTGGTGCATTTAGTCCGTTTACATTCAGCGTGATTATAGATAGAGAAGTGTTTAGTGTTGTCATTTTGATGCCTTTTTATGTGTGTTGTCGACAATTTCATTTTTCCACATACTTTTTTGTGCTGAGACATTTTTGTTAGTAAATTGTGAGATCCTCATTTTCGTAGTGTTTGACTTTATGTTTGTTGAGTTATTACGTTTTTCTTGGCTTTTATCTTGAGTTATGGAGTTCTTATACTTCTTTATGGTTACCTTAATATTCAGCCCTATTTTTCTAAGTAAAAACCTAACTTGTATTGTTCTATATTGCCTTGTATTACTCTCCATATGGCAGTTCTATGCCACCTGTACTTAGTCCCTCTTTTTGATTATTGTGATCTTTTACATTTTGACTTCAGTGATTCCCTGTTATGAGCATTTTTTTTAAATTAATCTTAATTTGTTTTTGTGATTTCCCTATTTGAGTTGGTATCAGGATGTTCTGTTTTGTGACCTTGTGTTGTGCTGATATCTGATATTATTGGTTTTCTGACCAAACAATATACTTTAGTATTTCTTGTAGCTTTGGTTTGGTTTTTGCAAATTCTCTAAACTTGTGTTTATGTGTAAATATCTTAATTTCACCTTCATATTTCAGAGAGAGTTTTGCTGGATATATGATCCTTGGCTGGCAGTTTTTCTCCTTCAGTGCTCTGTATATGTCATCCCATTACCTTCTTGCCTGCATGGTTTCTGCTGAGTAGTCTGAACTTATTCTTATTTATTCTCCCTTGAAGGATACCTTTCTTTTCTCCCTGGCTGCTTTTAAAATTTTCTCTTTATCTTTGGTTTTGGCAAGTTTGATGATAATATGTCTTGGTGTTTTTCTTTTTGGATCAATCTTAAATGGGGTTCGATGAGCATCTTGGATAGATATCCTTTCGTCTTTCATGATGTCAGGGAAGTTTTCTGTCAGCAGATCTTCAACTATTTTCTCTGTGTTTTCTGTCCTCCCTCCCTGTTCTGGGACTCCAATCACATGCAAGTTATCCTTCTTGATAGAGTCCCACATGATTCTTAGGGTTTCTTCATTTTTTTAAATTCTTTTATCTGATTTTTTTTCAGCTATGTTGGTGTTAATTCCCTGGTCCTCCAGTAGTCCCAGTCTACATTCTAATTGCTCGAGTCTGCTCCTCTGACTTCCTATTGCGTTGTCAAATTCTGTAATTTTATTGTTAATCTTTTAGATTTCTGAATGCTGTCTCTCTATGGATTCTTGCAACTTATTAATTTTTCCACTATGTTCTTGAATAATCTTTTTGAGTTCTTCAACAGTTTTATCAGTGTGTTCCTTGGCTTTTTCTGCATTTATCGTAATTTCATTTGTGATATCTTTAAGCATTCTGTAAATTAGTTTATTATATTCTGTATCCGATAATTCCAGGATTGTACCTTCATTTGGGAAGGATTTTGATTCTTTTGTTTGGGGGGTTGGAGAAGCTGTCATGGTCTGTTTCTTTATGTAGTTTGATATGGACTGCTGTCTCCGAGCCATCACTGGGAAACTAGATTTTCCAGGTAATCAGCTAAAAAAAAAATGCCGTCAGATCCCTATCTGAATTCTCCCTCTGGCTCCGGGTATTTGGATGTTAATGGAGCCGCCTGGGGAGGGTGGGGGAGGGATCAGAAAGCTGGGAGTGTAGCACCACAGAATATAGAGCTGAACACCGCTTTCACAGTCCGCCCCTGTCCGCCAAAATCCGGGCGGGACGGCTTCCCGGCTAGGACACTGCTTTCCCTGCTCGGAGACCAGTCACTTCGTCCCGGGGACTACTCCCTCCGGTGCGCAGCACTGCTCGCACGAACTGGGCGGGCTTCTCCCCCACGAACAGGTGGGCCCGCCCCCAGGGTCTATTCAGGAGAATATAATTGGACCCCGCGCTCGCGCTCCGCCTGCACGTACACCCAAATCCCAGCAGGACGGCTCGCCGGCTGGGACGCTGCTTTCCCCAGTCCGAGACCAGTCACTTCCAGGGGTTTCTCCCTCCCTTGCGCCACGCCACACGTGCGATCTGGGTGGGCGTCACCCGCACGACCAGGTGGGCCCGCCCCCTGGGTCAATTCAGGGGAATATAATTGGACCCCGCGCTCACGCCCCGCCAGCGCACGTGCCCAAATCCCAGCGGAATGGCTCCCCATCTGGGACGCTGTTTTCCCCGCTCTGAGACCAGTCACTTCCGGGGATTTCTCCATCCGGTTCGCCGCGCCGCACGCGCGGAGATGGGTGGGCGTCCTCCTGCACAAACGTGTGGGCCCCGCCCCGGGGTCGCTTTAGGGAAATATAGCTGATCTCCCCCCCCCGCTCGCACCCCGCCCGCTTCCTGCCAAACTCCTGGCGGAACGGGTCCTCAGCTGGGACGCTGTTCTCCCCGCTCCAATATCAGTCACTACCTCCTGGGTGCTTCTCCCTCCAGCTGCGCCACTACGCTGCCCGCGCCAACCAGCTAGACTTCCTCCTGGGATGGGTTCGGGGGTGAAGAGCTGGGCCCCCCGTCTGTGCCGTCTGCCCCCCTGGGCTCTGCCCCAGATCGGGCTCCGAAGGTCACCTGCCTGGTACACTGGCTCCTAGTTCTGAAAACGGTCGCTGTCTGCCCGTATTTGTTCGTTTTCCATCTCTAAGTCTGTGCTTGTTGTTCAGAGTTCGTAGATTGTTGAGTATGTGATCGATTCCCTTGTTTTTCTGAGGCTTTGTTGCAAGAGGGATCCGCGGCAGCGTTCATCTAGTCCGCCATCTTGGCCCTGCCTCCCTTTGCCCACTTCTTGATTGGGTTGTTTGTCTTTTTGTGGTTGAGTTTTGACAGAATCATGTAGATTTTAGAGATCCCAGGTGCTGGTTGGAGAAGTCATAGCTGAAAATTCTTTCCCAGTCTGTAGGTGGTCTTTTTACTCTTTTGCTGAAGTCTTTAGATAAGCATAGGTGTTTGATTTTTAGGAGCTCCCAGTTATCTGGTTTCTCTTTGTCATTTTTGGTAATGTTTTGTATTCTGTTTCTGCCTTGTATTAGGGCTCCTAAGGTTGTCCCTATTTTTTCTGCCATGATCTTTATCGTTTTAGTCTTTATGTTTAGGTCTTTGATCCACTTGGAGTTAGTTTTTGTGCATGGTGTGAGGTATGGGTCCTGTTTCATTTTTTTGCAAATGGATATCCAATTACGCCAGCACCATTTGTTAAAAAGACTATCTTTTCCCCAATTAACTGACACTGGGCCTTTGTCAAATATCAGGTGCTCATGTATGGTTGGATTTATATCTGGGTTCTCAATTCTGTTCCATTGGTCTATGTACCTGTTGTTGTACCAATACCAGGCTGTTTTGACTACTGTGGCTGTATAATAGGTTCTGAAATCAGGTAGAGTGAGGCCTCCCACTTTCTTCTTCTTTTTTGGTAATGCTTTGCTTGTCCCAGGCTTCTTTCCCTTCCATATGAAGTTGGTGATTTTTTTCTCCATCACCTTAAAAAATGACATTGGAATTTGGATCGGAAGTGCATTGTGTGTATAGATGGCTTTTGGTAGAATAGACGTTTTTACTATGTTAAGTTTTCCTATCGATGAGCAAGGTATGTTTTTCGACTTAAGTATATCCTTTTGAATTTCTTGTAGTAGAGCTTTGTAGTTTTCTTTGTATAGGTCTTTTACATCCTTGTTAAGATTTATTCCTAAGTATTTTATCTTCTTGGGGGCTACTGTGAATGGTATTGATTTGGTGATTTCCTCTTTGATGTTCTTTTTGTTCATGTAGAGGAATTCAAGAGATTTTTGTATGTTTATCTTATAACCTGAGACTCTGCCAAACTCTTCTGTTAGTTTCAGGAGTTTTCTGGAGGATTCCTTAGGGTTTTCTGTGTATAAGATCATGTCATCTGCAAATAGAGATAATTTTACTTCCTCCTTGCCAATCCAGATGCCCTTTATTTCTTTGTCTAGCCTAATTGCCCTGGCTAGGACTTCTAGCACGATGTTGAATAAGAGCAGTGATAATGGGCATCCTCGTCTGGTTCCCGTTCTCAAGGGAAATGCTGTCAGGTTCTCTCCATTTAGAGTGATATTGGCTGTTGGCTTTGCATAGATGCCCTTTATTATGTTGAGGAATTTTCCTTCAATTCCTATTTTGGTGAGAGTTTTTATCATAAATCGGTGTTGGACTTTGTCAAATGCCTTTTCTGCATCAATTGATAAGATCATGTGGTTTTTGTCTTTTGTTTTATTTATGTGATGGATTACATTAATGGTTTTTCTGATATTAAACCAGCCTTGCATACCTGGTATAAATCCCACTTGATCGTGGTGAATTATTTTTTTGATATGTTGTTGAATTCTATTTGCTAGAATTTTGTTGAGGATTTTTGCATCTATGTTCATGAGGGATATAGGTCTGTAATTTTCTTTTTTTGTAATGTCTTTACCTGGTTTGGGTATCAGGGAGATGGTGGCTTCATAGAATGAGTGGGGTAGTATTCCGTCATTTTCTATGCTTTGAAATACCTTTAGTAGTAGTGGTGTTAACTCGTCTCTGAAAGTTTGGTAGAACTCTGCAGTGAAGCCGTCCAGGCCAGGGCTTTTTTTTTCTTGGGAGTTTTTTGATTACCGTTTCAATCGCTTTTTTTGTTATGGGTCTATTTAGTTGTTCTACTTCCGAATGTGTTAGTTTCGGTAGGTAATGTTTTTCCAGGAATTCATCCATTTCTTCTAGGTTTGCAAATTTGTTAGAGTACAATTTTTTGTAATAATCTGATATGATTCTTTTAATTTCAGTTGGGTCTCTTGTGATGTGGCCCTTCTCGTTTCTTATTCGGGTTATTTGTTTCCTTTCCTGTATTTCTTTAGTCAGTCTAGCCAATGGTTTATCAATTTTGTTAATTTTTTCAAAGAACCAGCTTTTGGCTTTGTTAATTCTTTCAATTGTTTTTCAGTTCTCTAATTCATGTACTTCAGCTCCAATTTTTATTATTTGTTTTCTTCTGGTGTCTGATGGATTCTTTTGTTGCTCACTTTCTATTTGTTCAAGTTGTCGGGACAGTTCTCTGATTTTGGCTCTTTCTTCTTTTTGTATGTGTGCATTTATCAATATAAATTGACCCCTGAGCACTGCTTTTGCTGTGTCCCAGAGGTTTTGATAGGAAGTGTTTTCATTCTCGTTGCATTCTATGGATTTCTTTATTCCCTCCTTGATGTCTTCTATAACCCAGTGTTTTTTCAGGAGGGCATTGTTCAGTTTCCAAGTATTTGATTTCTTTTCCCCCGTTTTTCTGTTATTGATTTTTTGTTTTATTGCCTTGTGGTCTGAGAAGATGCTTTGTAATATTTTGATGTTTTGGATTCTGCAAAGGTTTATTTTATGACCTAATATGTGGTCTATTCTAGAGAATGTTCCATGTGCGCTAGGAAAAAAAGTATACTTTGCAGCAGTTGGGTGGAGAGTTCTGTATAAGTCAATGAGGTGAAGTTGGTTGATTGTTGTAATTAGGTCTTCCGTGTCTCTACTGATCTTGTTACTGGATATCCTGTCTTTCTCCGAAAGTGGTGTGTTGAAGTCTCCTACTATATTTGCGGAGGTGTCTATCTCACTTTTCAGTTCTTTTAAAATTTGATTTATGTATCTTGCAGCCCTGTCATTGGGTGCATAAATATGTAATATGGTTATTTCTTCCTGATCAATTGTCCCTTTTATCAGTATGTAGTGTCCTTCTTTATCCTTTGTGGTGGATTTAAGTCTAAAGTCTATTTTTTCAGAAATTAACATTGCTACTCCTCTTCTTTTTTGCTTGTTGTTTGCTTGATATATTTTTTCCATCCTTTGAGTTTTAGTTTGTTTGTGTCTCTAAGTCTAAGGTATGTCTCTTGTAGGCAGCATATAGATGGATCGTGTTTCTTTATCCCGTCCGAGACTCTCTGTCTCTTTATTGGTGCATTTAGTCCATTTACATTCAGCGTGATTATAGATAGAGAAGTGTTTAGTGTTGTCATTTTGATGCCTTTTTATGTGTGTTGTCGACAATTTCATTTTTCCACATACTTTTTTGTGCTGAGACATTTTTGTTAGTAAATTGTGAGATCCTCATTTTCGTAGTGTTTGACTTTATGTTTGTTGAGTTATTACGTTTTTCTTGGCTTTTATCTTGAGTTATGGAGTTCTTATACTTCTTTATGGTTACCTTAATATTCAGCCCTATTTTTCTAAGTAAAAACCTAACTTGTATTGTTCTATATTGCCTTGTATTACTCTCCATATGGCAGTTCTATGCCACCTGTACTTAGTCCCTCTTTTTGATTATTGTGATCTTTTACATTTTGACTTCAGTGATTCCCTGTTATGAGCATTTTTTTTAAATTAATCTTAATTTGTTTTTGTGATTTCCCTATTTGAGTTGGTATCAGGATGTTCTGTTTTGTGACCTTGTGTTGTGCTGATATCTGATATTATTGGTTTTCTGACCAAACAATATACTTTAGTATTTCTTGTAGCTTTGGTTTGGTTTTTGCAAATTCTCTAAACTTGTGTTTATGTGTAAATATCTTAATTTCACCTTCATATTTCAGAGAGAGTTTTGCTGGATATATGATCCTTGGCTGGCAGTTTTTCTCCTTCAGTGCTCTGTATATGTCATCCCATTACCTTCTTGCCTGCATGGTTTCTGCTGAGTAGTCTGAACTTATTCTTATTTATTCTCCCTTGAAGGATACCTTTCTTTTCTCCCTGGCTGCTTTTAAAATTTTCTCTTTATCTTTGGTTTTGGCAAGTTTGATGATAATATGTCTTGGTGTTTTTCTTTTTGGATCAATCTTAAATGGGGTTCGATGAGCATCTTGGATAGATATCCTTTCGTCTTTCATGATGTCAGGGAAGTTTTCTGTCAGCAGATCTTCAACTATTTTCTCTGTGTTTTCTGTCCTCCCTCCCTGTTCTGGGACTCCAATCACATGCAAGTTATCCTTCTTGATAGAGTCCCACATGATTCTTAGGGTTTCTTCATTTTTTTAAATTCTTTTATCTGATTTTTTTTCAGCTATGTTGGTGTTAATTCCCTGGTCCTCCAGTAGTCCCAGTCTACATTCTAATTGCTCGAGTCTGCTCCTCTGACTTCCTATTGCGTTGTCAAATTCTGTAATTTTATTGTTAATCTTTTAGATTTCTGAATGCTGTCTCTCTATGGATTCTTGCAACTTATTAATTTTTCCACTATGTTCTTGAATAATCTTTTTGAGTTCTTCAACAGTTTTATCAGTGTGTTCCTTGGCTTTTTCTGCATTTATCGTAATTTCATTTGTGATATCTTTAAGCATTCTGTAAATTAGTTTATTATATTCTGTATCCGATAATTCCAGGATTGTACCTTCATTTGGGAAGGATTTTGATTCTTTTGTTTGGGGGGTTGGAGAAGCTGTCATGGTCTGTTTCTTTATGTAGTTTGATATGGACTGCTGTCTCCGAGCCATCACTGGGAAACTAGATTTTCCAGGTAATCAGCTAAAAAAAAAATGCCGTCAGATCCCTATCTGAATTCTCCCTCTGGCTCCGGGTATTTGGATGTTAATGGAGCCGCCTGGGGAGGGTGGGGGAGGGATCAGAAAGCTGGGAGTGTAGCACCACAGAATATAGAGCTGAACACCGCTTTCACAGTCCGCCCCTGTCCGCCAAAATCCGGGCGGGACGGCTTCCCGGCTAGGACACTGCTTTCCCTGCTCGGAGACCAGTCACTTCGTCCCGGGGACTACTCCCTCCGGTGCGCAGCACTGCTCGCACGAACTGGGCGGGCTTCTCCCCCACGAACAGGTGGGCCCGCCCCCAGGGTCTATTCAGGAGAATATAATTGGACCCCGCGCTCGCGCTCCGCCTGCACGTACACCCAAATCCCAGCAGGACGGCTCGCCGGCTGGGACGCTGCTTTCCCCAGTCCGAGACCAGTCACTTCCAGGGGTTTCTCCCTCCCTTGCGCCACGCCACACGTGCGATCTGGGTGGGCGTCACCCGCACGACCAGGTGGGCCCGCCCCCTGGGTCAATTCAGGGGAATATAATTGGACCCCGCGCTCACGCCCCGCCAGCGCACGTGCCCAAATCCCAGCGGAATGGCTCCCCATCTGGGACGCTGTTTTCCCCGCTCTGAGACCAGTCACTTCCGGGGATTTCTCCATCCGGTTCGCCGCGCCGCACGCGCGGAGATGGGTGGGCGTCCTCCTGCACAAACGTGTGGGCCCCGCCCCGGGGTCGCTTTAGGGAAATATAGCTGATCTCCCCCCCCCGCTCGCACCCCGCCCGCTTCCTGCCAAACTCCTGGCGGAACGGGTCCTCAGCTGGGACGCTGTTCTCCCCGCTCCAATATCAGTCACTACCTCCTGGGTGCTTCTCCCTCCAGCTGCGCCACTACGCTGCCCGCGCCAACCAGCTAGACTTCCTCCTGGGATGGGTTCGGGGGTGAAGAGCTGGGCCCCCCGTCTGTGCCGTCTGCCCCCCTGGGCTCTGCCCCAGATCGGGCTCCGAAGGTCACCTGCCTGGTACACTGGCTCCTAGTTCTGAAAACGGTCGCTGTCTGCCCGTATTTGTTCGTTTTCCATCTCTAAGTCTGTGCTTGTTGTTCAGAGTTCGTAGATTGTTGAGTATGTGATCGATTCCCTTGTTTTTCTGAGGCTTTGTTGCAAGAGGGATCCGCGGCAGCGTTCATCTAGTCCGCCATCTTGGCCCTGCCTCCCTTTGCCCACTTCTTGATTGGGTTGTTTGTCTTTTTGTGGTTGAGTTTTGACAGAATCATGTAGATTTTAGAGATCCCAGGTGCTGGTTGGAGAAGTCATAGCTGAAAATTCTTTCCCAGTCTGTAGGTGGTCTTTTTACTCTTTTGCTGAAGTCTTTAGATAAGCATAGGTGTTTGATTTTTAGGAGCTCCCAGTTATCTGGTTTCTCTTTGTCATTTTTGGTAATGTTTTGTATTCTGTTTCTGCCTTGTATTAGGGCTCCTAAGGTTGTCCCTATTTTTTCTGCCATGATCTTTATCGTTTTAGCCTTTATGTTTAGGTCTTTGATCCACTTGGAGTTAGTTTTTGTGCATGGTGTGAGGTATGGGTCCTGTTTCATTTTTTTGCAAATGGATATCCAATTACGCCAGCACCATTTGTTAAAAAGACTATCTTTTCCCCAATTAACTGACACTGGGCCTTTGTCAAATATCAGGTGCTCATGTATGGTTGGATTTATATCTGGGTTCTCAATTCTGTTCCATTGGTCTATGTACCTGTTGTTGTACCAATACCAGGCTGTTTTGACTACTGTGGCTGTATAATAGGTTCTGAAATCAGGTAGAGTGAGGCCTCCCACTTTCTTCTTCTTTTTTGGTAATGCTTTGCTTGTCCCAGGCTTCTTTCCCTTCCATATGAAGTTGGTGATTTTTTTCTCCATCACCTTAAAAAATGACATTGGAATTTGGATCGGAAGTGCATTGTGTGTATAGATGGCTTTTGGTAGAATAGACGTTTTTACTATGTTAAGTTTTCCTATCGATGAGCAAGGTATGTTTTTCGACTTAAGTATATCCTTTTGAATTTCTTGTAGTAGAGCTTTGTAGTTTTCTTTGTATAGGTCTTTTACATCCTTGTTAAGATTTATTCCTAAGTATTTTATCTTCTTGGGGGCTACTGTGAATGGTATTGATTTGGTGATTTCCTCTTTGATGTTCTTTTTGTTCATGTAGAGGAATTCAAGAGATTTTTGTATGTTTATCTTATAACCTGAGACTCTGCCAAACTCTTCTGTTAGTTTCAGGAGTTTTCTGGAGGATTCCTTAGGGTTTTCTGTGTATAAGATCATGTCATCTGCAAATAGAGATAATTTTACTTCCTCCTTGCCAATCCAGATGCCCTTTATTTCTTTGTCTAGCCTAATTGCCCTGGCTAGGACTTCTAGCACGATGTTGAATAAGAGCAGTGATAATGGGCATCCTCGTCTGGTTCCCGTTCTCAAGGGAAATGCTGTCAGGTTCTCTCCATTTAGAGTGATATTGGCTGTTGGCTTTGCATAGATGCCCTTTATTATGTTGAGGAATTTTCCTTCAATTCCTATTTTGGTGAGAGTTTTTATCATAAATCGGTGTTGGACTTTGTCAAATGCCTTTTCTGCATCAATTGATAAGATCATGTGGTTTTTGTCTTTTGTTTTATTTATGTGATGGATTACATTAATGGTTTTTCTGATATTAAACCAGCCTTGCATACCTGGTATAAATCCCACTTGATCGTGGTGAATTATTTTTTTGATATGTTGTTGAATTCTATTTGCTAGAATTTTGTTGAGGATTTTTGCATCTATGTTCATGAGGGATATAGGTCTGTAATTTTCTTTTTTTGTAATGTCTTTACCTGGTTTGGGTATCAGGGAGATGGTGGCTTCATAGAATGAGTGGGGTAGTATTCCGTCATTTTCTATGCTTTGAAATACCTTTAGTAGTAGTGGTGTTAACTCGTCTCTGAAAGTTTGGTAGAACTCTGCAGTGAAGCCGTCCAGGCCAGGGCTTTTTTTTTCTTGGGAGTTTTTTGATTACCGTTTCAATCGCTTTTTTTGTTATGGGTCTATTTAGTTGTTCTACTTCCGAATGTGTTAGTTTCGGTAGGTAATGTTTTTCCAGGAATTCATCCATTTCTTCTAGGTTTGCAAATTTGTTAGAGTACAATTTTTTGTAATAATCTGATATGATTCTTTTAATTTCAGTTGGGTCTCTTGTGATGTGGCCCTTCTCGTTTCTTATTCGGGTTATTTGTTTCCTTTCCTGTATTTCTTTAGTCAGTCTAGCCAATGGTTTATCAATTTTGTTAATTTTTTCAAAGAACCAGCTTTTGGCTTTGTTAATTCTTTCAATTGTTTTTCAGTTCTCTAATTCATGTACTTCAGCTCCAATTTTTATTATTTGTTTTCTTCTGGTGTCTGATGGATTCTTTTGTTGCTCACTTTCTATTTGTTCAAGTTGTCGGGACAGTTCTCTGATTTTGGCTCTTTCTTCTTTTTGTATGTGTGCATTTATCAATATAAATTGACCCCTGAGCACTGCTTTTGCTGTGTCCCAGAGGTTTTGATAGGAAGTGTTTTCATTCTCGTTGCATTCTATGGATTTCTTTATTCCCTCCTTGATGTCTTCTATAACCCAGTGTTTTTTCAGGAGGGCATTGTTCAGTTTCCAAGTATTTGATTTCTTTTCCCCCGTTTTTCTGTTATTGATTTTTTGTTTTATTGCCTTGTGGTCTGAGAAGATGCTTTGTAATATTTTGATGTTTTGGATTCTGCAAAGGTTTATTTTATGACCTAATATGTGGTCTATTCTAGAGAATGTTCCATGTGCGCTAGGAAAAAAAGTATACTTTGCAGCAGTTGGGTGGAGAGTTCTGTATAAGTCAATGAGGTGAAGTTGGTTGATTGTTGTAATTAGGTCTTCCGTGTCTCTACTGATCTTGTTACTGGATATCCTGTCTTTCTCCGAAAGTGGTGTGTTGAAGTCTCCTACTATATTTGCGGAGGTGTCTATCTCACTTTTCAGTTCTTTTAAAATTTGATTTATGTATCTTGCAGCCCTGTCATTGGGTGCATAAATATGTAATATGGTTATTTCTTCCTGATCAATTGTCCCTTTTATCAGTATGTAGTGTCCTTCTTTATCCTTTGTGGTGGATTTAAGTCTAAAGTCTATTTTTTCAGAAATTAACATTGCTACTCCTCTTCTTTTTTGCTTGTTGTTTGCTTGATATATTTTTTCCATCCTTTGAGTTTTAGTTTGTTTGTGTCTCTAAGTCTAAGGTATGTCTCTTGTAGGCAGCATATAGATGGATCGTGTTTCTTTATCCCGTCCGAGACTCTCTGTCTCTTTATTGGTGCATTTAGTCCGTTTACATTCAGCGTGATTATAGATAGAGAAGTGTTTAGTGTTGTCATTTTGATGCCTTTTTATGTGTGTTGTCGACAATTTCATTTTTCCACATACTTTTTTGTGCTGAGACATTTTTGTTAGTAAATTGTGAGATCCTCATTTTCGTAGTGTTTGACTTTATGTTTGTTGAGTTATTACGTTTTTCTTGGCTTTTATCTTGAGTTATGGAGTTCTTATACTTCTTTATGGTTACCTTAATATTCAGCCCTATTTTTCTAAGTAAAAACCTAACTTGTATTGTTCTATATTGCCTTGTATTACTCTCCATATGGCAGTTCTATGTCACCTGTACTTAGTCCCTCTTTTTGATTATTGTGATCTTTTACATTTTGACTTCAGTGATTCCCTGTTATGAGCATTTTTTTTAAATTAATCTTAATTTGTTTTTGTGATTTCCCTATTTGAGTTGGTATCAGGATGTTCTGTTTTGTGACCTTGTGTTGTGCTGATATCTGATATTATTGGTTTTCTGACCAAACAATATACTTTAGTATTTCTTGTAGCTTTGGTTTGGTTTTTGCAAATTCTCTAAACTTGTGTTTATGTGTAAATATCTTAATTTCACCTTCATATTTCAGAGAGAGTTTTGCTGGATATATGATCCTTGGCTGGCAGTTTTTCTCCTTCAGTGCTCTGTATATGTCATCCCATTACCTTCTTGCCTGCATGGTTTCTGCTGAGTAGTCTGAACTTATTCTTATTTATTCTCCCTTGAAGGATACCTTTCTTTTCTCCCTGGCTGCTTTTAAAATTTTCTCTTTATCTTTGGTTTTGGCAAGTTTGATGATAATATGTCTTGGTGTTTTTCTTTTTGGATCAATCTTAAATGGGGTTCGATGAGCATCTTGGATAGATATCCTTTCGTCTTTCATGATGTCAGGGAAGTTTTCTGTCAGCAGATCTTCAACTATTTTCTCTGTGTTTTCTGTCCTCCCTCCCTGTTCTGGGACTCCAATCACATGCAAGTTATCCTTCTTGATAGAGTCCCACATGATTCTTAGGGTTTCTTCATTTTTTTAAATTCTTTTATCTGATTTTTTTTTCAGCTATGTTGGTGTTAATTCCCTGGTCCTCCAGATGTCCCAGTCTGCATTCTAATTGCTCGAGTCTGCTGCTCTGACTTCCTATTGTGTTGTCTAATTCTGTAATTTTATTGTTAATCTTTTGGATTTCTGCATGCTGTCTCTCTATGGATTCTTGCAACTTATTAGTTTTTCCACTATGATCTTGAGTAATCTTTTTGAGTTCTTCAACTGTTTTATCAGTGTGTTCCTTGGCTTTTTCTGCAGTTTGCCTTATTTCGTTTCTGATGTCTTGAAGCATTCTGTAAATTAGTTTTTTATAATCTGTATCTGATAATTCCAGGATTGTATCTTCATTTGGGGAAGATTTTGATTTTTTTTGGGGGGGGGTTGTAGAAGCTGTCATGGTCTGCTTCTTTATGTGGTTTGATATGGACTGCTGTCTCCGAGCCATCACTGGGAAACTTGTTTTTCCAGAAATTCCACTAAAAAAAAATGCAGTCATATCCCTATCAGAACTGCCTTTGCATTATAACCGCCATCTTGTTCCCTGTAAGGATGAAAGTCCGAGATTTGGATCATATATGCTTGGCTCTAGCTGGTTCTGTGTTTTTAGTCCAATTAAGGATGGATTTTTGGTCCCTGGTTTTTTTGTGGTTCCTTCTCTCAGGCCGGAAGAGTGGGTTAGGAAAAGACCAAAAGAAAAAAAAGGGGGGGGGAAGCAAAGCCACCGCGGAGCCGGAACAGTTCTCCCTCTGGCTCAGGAAATTCCAATGTTAATGAAGATGACTGCGGAGGGTGGGGGAGGGATCAGAGAGATAGAAGAGTAGCACCTCGGAATATAGCCAGAGTTTCTTGTCTTGCTTGGAATGACTATTACATCTGAGATTCCTGAGGGGCATGTCGCCTATGTGTGTTGGCTGTGTGGAGATTGGCCCTGGGTGTCTGGCCCGCTGAAGCTGCGGTCATATCCTCTGCTGCCAGTCCAAAGCCTCGCGTCAAGGTTCAGCTGCTGGGACGCTGTACTCCCGGCTGCAAAATCAGTCGCTGCCTCCCTGGGATTTCTCGTCCTGCCAGCTGCACCTCTGCGCCACCTCCGCGGACCGGCTGGGCCCCCTCCCGGGGTTAGTTCAGTGGAGTAGGGCTGTGCCCCATGCTTGTGACGTGACAGCACCCAGTCAAATGCCGGGTGCCAGTCTTGCCCAGCTGAGACACAGTACCCCCTGCTCCAAAACCAGTCACTGCCTCCTGGGGAGTTCTCCCACCAGCTGCGTCGCCAAGCGGCCCACACAGACTGGCTGGGCCACCTCCTGGGTTCAGTTCAGGGGGGTAGGGCTGCACCCCTTGTTTGTGCCGTCACAAGATTTATGAGTTCAGCTCCCCTGGGCCCAGATGCTTGGAGCCAAGGTTACCTGACTGGAACGCTGGCTCCAGGCTCCAAAAACAGTTGCTGCTTCCCCATATTTGTTCATTTTCCATCTCTAAATCTGTGTTTGTTGTTCAGGGTTCGTAGATTGTTATGTATGTGATTGATTCACTTGTTTTTCCGAGCCTTTGTTGTAAGAGGGATCTGAGGTAGCGTCTGCCTAGTCCGCCATCTTGGCCCCGCCCTCCGGAACTGCCTCTGATCATCACTTTTGAGCATGTTCTGATACCAGAGGTAGAATCTGTCACTCTCTGCATTTTTTATTCTCTCTTACTCTCAGGCATTTAATATCATCTCTGGATTCCTCTTAGCAGCATTCTGTTCTTTGTTTATGACTAAGTGAAGTGGTCACATCTCTATTGATGTGTTCTTATATCATAACTAGTCATCCTGGTCTCTCCTCCTCTAGACTGTCATTGGTCTTTTAGTTATTTTCAAAACTTTAGCAAGAAAGGTCTTATCTTATGCACCTTTGTCTCACAGGTTAGGGATTGTTAGTGCTTTGAGATGCCATACTTTAGATCAATTACACTTCCCAAATTTGGCAATGCCCCGATTTGTATTTTCTACATGTTCCAGGGCTGTTCATGGTCATAATTGATCAAATATTTGTTATTTAATTTTAGATACAAAGGAAAAATCCATACAGGCTTGAGTAAGAAAATGAAATAATAATAGTACATTGGCGAGATTTGTTTTGTCTCCTTCCATTTAATTCTCTATCGCAGAATTTGCATGAGATGTGAAAGAATCAAGTAATGATCTCGTATTAAAAAAAATAATTCCGAGAATTTGTTAAATGTAATCATACATAAAATTAAATAAAATCTTAAAATCTCAACCATGTGTTCATTTTAGATATCTGATACTAAAATATTTATTTAATATTTACTCTGTCATTTGAATGACTTTGTTTCACCAAACTGACTGCGATGTTAGTTTTACATCTGTGATACACAAACCACTGTGTAATCTAAACTATCTCCTAGCGTAATGGTGTATATCTCACTAAATCTACCCCATTTCTGGCCTTGGCCAAAACTGGAGAAGATTGTTGTAAAATGTTAAGAAATAAGTTGCAGAATTTGTCATGCTTATTAAATCAAATTTTTATTTTATTTGTAGAATAATAATGTTGATGTGAAGGAAAAAAGTTTCTAAAGTACAAGTAAAATGATTTCTCTCTGCTTCCATCCTGACGTGTTTGGGAAGAACTGTCTAGAACTTGAGACTTAAAATTATTAAATATTTAAGCTGGCTGACATTGGCTTATGATATGCTTTTGCGTGCTTTGGATACATAGGTCTGCCTAAATCTATGACTGGTAGTAATTTGACGAACACGGGTTTTTTCTCTTGAGGATATTATGGTTTGCTGTCTTTGAGAAAATTAAGGGATGTAAACATCTCTATTTCACCCCCTTCTTATCCTTGCAAGTCACAGTCATCTGATAAAAAAATCCAAATTACTTGACAGTTATGTGCTCAGCAACTTCTCATGGGATGTAGCTGAGTCTTCAGCAGTAATATGAATGCATAGTCCAGCTTAAAATAGCTTTCGAATAGCTTTAAAGTCATCCTTTAAAATTCAACGCACAAAGAAGTGGCAGATAATTCACTAGGTTTGGATGATTGATACCTCTGTAAATAGTTTGACATCTTATACTGATTATTTAAAAGCCAGACTGACAATAATCATATATCCAAGAGAGATGACCAAGAAGACTGAAGGAAAATGTCAGAAGGAAGTAAAACTGATGGCAGTAGATAGGGAGGGAACAATGATTAAAATGATAACATTTATTCTAATTCAAAGAGGCCGAAACTTCAGTGGCTGCTGTGCTTGCCTTGCTAATCTCTGCCAACTCAATCTCAGAGTAGGTGAGCCTTGTAGCCAAAGCATCCTACAGTAGGAAAAAAAAAAAAAAAAAAAGACTTTCTACCCTGATACTTTGTTCTGTTGCCTCTGGTCATCTTGCTGTTTTTCAGAAGCAGTAGGCTACCGACCTTCTGTCTGAGGGCTTGTGCTCTCATGGCATGTTTGTACTGGGATGATCTTGCCCAGAATCCTCTCAGCTCAGTTTCATACTTCCTCTAAATCTTTACTCCAATGTTACCTTCTCGGTGAGCCCTTTTCTAGTTGATGTTGTAGTTCCACACTTTTTATCCTCTCTCCTTTTTTAATATATTTCTTTCTCTTTGCTGTTTGTCACTATCTAATCTATTTTCTATTTTGATTAGTTTTTAATGCATATATTCTATTTTGTTTAGTTTTATGCACATTTTCTGTTTTGATTAGCTTTTATGCATATTTTCTATCTTCTCCACTACAATATAAAGTTTTGAGAACAGGGAGTTTTGTCTTTGCCGCAGCCATATGTGCAGCAGCTAGAACATTGGCTCATACATATTCTGAAAGTAAAAAAAAAACCTGTTGCCATCCAATCAGTTTTGGCTCATGGCTACACCGTGTGTTACAGAGTCAAATGAAAAAAAAGAACAACACACCTGTTGCTACCGAGACAATTCCTCCTCATAGCGACACTACAGGAAAGAGTAGAACTGCCCCATATGGTTTCCAAGAAGCGACTGGTTGGTTTGAACAGCACACCTTTTGGTTACCAGCCACGCTCTTAACCACTGCACCACCAGGGCTCCTGTTACAGAGTAGAACTGCTCAATAGGTTCTACTTGGCTTTAATATTTATGGAAGCAGATTGCCACACCTTTCTTTTTTGGCACCTATGAGGGGGTTTGAACTACCTACCTTTAGGTAAGTAGATAAGCACACTTTTTTCACCAAAGGACCTCTCACACATATTAGGTTCTGACTAAATATCTAGGGCCACATGGAATTGCTATAAGTAGGAATATACTCATTTTCAGCTAATAAGAGCAACTACAGATGTCTGTTCAATAAATAAAAGAATGGATAAGCTCTTTATCATTTGGGACAGGGATACCTTCTGTGCAGACCAACAAATGTCTCCTATGCTCATTTCAGAAGCAAGAGATACAAAGGTAGCAAGGACTGAGGCAGTAACAGAAGCTGCACCCACAGCAGCACATGAGTCAACCATCTAGAAGTCCAGAGAGTGAGAAGGGAAGCCAGGTTATTGGGCCAGAAAGTCTGCATCGAGGTGGCAAGAATGGCAGCTGCAACATGACATCAAAGAGGTGGGTTGTTGAGCAATAGGAGACCACTGAGCTCTCCCAGGTGTTTGTAGTGACAGCAGTGGTCCGAGAAGTGAGGGAACAAATTCTGTGCACGTGGCAAAAGGAAAGAGGAAATCATTTCTGAGAGCTCAGTCCCATATCACAAAGTGACTACAGGTTTTTTCAGTGGCAGGAGGCTGGAATGATTGAGCTACAGTAGAGGGGGTAAGGAGAAAGGTATCTTTATCTGACTGCATACTGCAGCAGAATTCTTTGTCCAACCCTAAAACAGGACTCTTTCTTTAATAGTAGGCACTATGTCTTTTTCTCCCCCCATTCCCCTTGGGCACTTAGTGTGCTTGAATTCTGTCCCAGGGCACCATTCACCTTGTGTCATGGATTGAATTGTGTCCCTCAAAATTATGTGTCAACTTGGCCAAGCCATGATTCCCAATATTGTCTGATTGCCCTCTATTTTGTAATCTGTCTTCCATTTTGTGGTATGTGCTGTAAATTCTAACCTCTATATGTTAATTTTTTTCTATGTTAATGAGGGAGGTTTAGGCTGGTTTGTTTCTTGAGCCATAGCCTTACAAGAGAGCATAGCTCAAGTTCTACCCTTACTTAATTCCCACCCTTATTTAAGTCACACCCTTGCTCAAGCCATACCCTTGCTTGAGTCACGTCTTTTATTCACAAGAGACAAAAGGAGAGAGAAGAGAGCAAAGAGTAGAGAGCCCTAACTACCACCAAGAAAGAAGAGCTGGGAGCGGTGTGCATCCTTTGAACCTACGGTCCCTGCATTGAGAATCTCCCAGAATCAGGAGAAGCTTTGTGCCAAAACACGTGGAAATCTCCAAGAAACTCCGGGCCCACAGATGTTGAAAAGAGACGAGGATCTTCCCCCAGAGCTGACAGAGAGAAAGCCTTCCCCTAGAGCTGGTTTCCTGAATTCAGACTTCTAGCCTCCTAAACTGTGAGAGAATAAATTTATGTTTGTTAAAGCCATCCACTTATGTTATTTCTATTATAGCAGCACTAGATAACTAAGACACCTTGCATTTTGGCAATCATGGAATTCATGGCATATTTTTTGCTTTTGTGGGTAGACCTCACAATGAGAGTGCTTCCTAGCTCTTTGGCTCCTCTTCTGCTGTGTTGTTTCTGAGTGCACTTTGCTCAGAGTACTGAGCCAAGTTCAGATTTTACTTTCCCATACACAACCTCCCCCTCTGTCCCACCTTTACAGCCAGATACTAAATTCCAAATTATAGGGGAATCTTTCCTCAACTCCTTTTCCTGGAATGGACTTAAAACGACATTAATCTATTGGGTCACCTTCTGACAAGAATATCTTTCTTTTCTCAGCTTGGGAGGAAGGAGTTAAAGTAGCCTGTTTTATTTCCATGTCTGGGGAAACACTCCCAGGGAAACAAGGAAGTCAGAGAACAGAACAAAATTGCCCTGTAAATATGCTGATATTTGATCTTCAGTTAAGTAGAGTTAAAATTTTTCTAGAAGAAGGGGATTTTCCTTGGAAGGTTCTAAGTAGGTCAATTCTGGTCAGATTATTTACGGTAAGCAAACCTCGACTTATGAGACCTGCCACACATATGGCACAAGCCATGAAAGTATTTATATTTAAAATGGAGATATTTCAAAATCTAAATGTTCTCCTGCTTTCTGAGGTAGCCCACTCCTCACTTAGAAACTTCTATTATTACCCTGAACAGGAAGGAGGGATGCAGGAAGGAAGGACCTGGGAATTTTCCCTTGATTCCTTGCTTTGCCTGTTCGACTTGATTGCTCATATCTTCAAAATTGTTTGGTAACACTTGATACTAGTTAGAATCTCTTGTTTAGGAGAGTCTGATATCAAAATCTGATACCTCATCATAGCTTCTTTGCCCATTGTTGGCAGTGAAGGTCTCCGGTCTTGCATTGTCCTTCTAAAATAAAGTGGTCCTTTTGTCATCTCTAAGTAAGAAAAAAGTTTTTTTTTCTTTTTTTTTTCTATTGGTCACAAAATAAAGAATCTCTCAGGTGACTGAATTGTAGGCTTGTTGAACATAGCAGCACAACAATGATAGTCAGGATGGCACAAGATCAATCAGTGTTTCATTCTGTCGTACATGGGGCCTCTATGTTTCAGAACAATCTTGATGGCATCTAACAACAAGACTGGCCAAAGAGAATTCAACTATTATATATATATAAAACAAACGTTTTCGACGTAAAAGAGAGGGAATTTTAATGTTTTGTAGACATTATGTAGAAATGTGAGGCTATAAAAACAATCAATTAGAAACACTGGTTAAAATGCTTAAAGATTCAATAGATAGAATGCAAATCTGGAAGGAGATAACCAAACATTGTATTGCTGAGCTGAAATTTCAAATTAAAAATAAAAAAAACTCCTAAGAAGCACCCAGAAAAGATTAATATATTGGAAATATAAAAGCAAAGCTAAGTGAGTAGGTAGGGTTAGTATCCTCCATAACATGAGAAAGGCTGTCATCCATTATTACAAGTAGGTGCTCTTGCCATGCTAAACCTGAACTTTTTTTTTTTAATATAAATCTGTCTAAAGAAATGGTAACATCAGTATAATTTAAAAAAAACAAAAACCCTGCTGCAATCAAGTCCATTCCGGCTCATAGAGACCTTATTGGACAGATTAGAACTGCCACATACGGTTTCCAAGGAGCGGCTGGTGGATGCAAACTGCCCACATTTTGATTAGCAGGCAAACGCTTAACTGCTGGACCACCAGGGCTCCTGTACAGAGCAAAATTAATCTTGGGAAGAAAATAATTGAAGATATAATAACCAAGAATAATGCAAAAAAAAAGATTTAAAACGATATGAAAATGTAAAAAAATTATATTAACAAAAACACTGAAAGTTTCATAGACAAAGGGAATATTTAAAAAGCCTCCAAATAAAGGGAGCAGATCACCTATACTGAAAAACATTAGAGAGGCTGCCTTGAAGAATAAACACTTACAAAATTTGTAGTTCGGTATCCATTAAATTGTTATTTAAATTGGAATGTTAAATTAAAATATTTTCAGCTCTCTTATAATTCTCTTTCAAAGCCCTCTTGAAAAAAGTAATAATTTAAAAACAATAAACAATTGGTACACTGTTGTGTGTGTGGAGGGTAAGAAATGGGGAGTAAACACCATGGTAAACTTTTTTGTTGCTTAAATGAGTACACCAAAACAAGTTATTTCTTTAATTAGTTCTTTAATCTGAATACATAGTTCAAATTCTAGGCACTGTTGTAATTGAAAACACTATGTGAATTCTTTTAATTTTACAAGTTTGATGATCTCATAGGCGATTACATTCCAGGGTAAACCAAAAAAATAAAAATACATTGCTATTGAGTCAATTCCTACTCATAGAGTTTGGTATTTAGCATATTTATTTGCTCTTCTATATACTTTTTTTTAATATACATTATCCATGCACAGAGGAAGGTATCAGCCTTAGTTTTTTAAGTCTATCTTCTTCTAAACAGGTGGACTTCAGATTTAATTTTGAATTTTTGAGTGGCTGAGAGATATGAGGTTTTAATTTTAATTTATACAAGTGCAACTGATGATAGAGCATATTTCTTGAGTGTGAAAGCCAGTAATCTCTAGGTTATACACTAAAAATGTATAATGTTGGATTAATCAAATTAAAAGGCAAGAAAAGAGAGCAAGAAGAACATAAAAGCGTATGTATGTGTGTGTATTCATGTGTAATATTCTATTGTGTTGTCAAAAATAATCAAAATTTGGACATAAGGATTATTCTGAGCAGTTATTCTATACACATGTAGGTAGACCATTATGATTCCAGAAAAAAAGCAAATGCCTTGAAGAAGGTAGGTACATTGAGGTTTATAAAGAGAAGTGAGAGATATAGTCAGTCATTGGCTAATCTTAACAGGATTGACTGAATCCTGCCCTCTTCCTTTTATTGAGATCAACTGATATCAGATCACAAGATGGCCTCTGGCCCTCTACCCAACCACATCTTTTGAAATGCAAATTTAGTAAGCCTTGCTATGAACAATATTGAAAGGGTTAGCAACTTTCAGTGAAACAAAAGCCTCTGGCAGTATTACATTTTTGTCAGGAATTTCTTTAGAGTGAACGTTTGGTTTTATGGATAAGAAAGTTTTAAAAACAAAGGTGTCTCATTAATTTCTCTCCTTGACAGTTCTACAATTACTTTACAGGCTTGATGAAAAAAATATATATATATGCTGCTAACCAGAGAAAAGTCTTATAAAAGGATGGAGAAAGATATGCTATGCAAATGTCATGCAAAAAAAAAATACTTTAATCTTATATTGATATGAGACAATCATATGGTCTACTATGTCAGGAATGACAAACTGAAGAGGAATGGCATCACATTCATTGTCAAAAAGAACTTTTCAAGATATATCCTGAAGTACAAAACTATAAGTGATAGCATAGTATCTCCATGTATACAAGGAAGACCAGTTAATACAACTATTATTCAAATTTATGCACCAAACACCAAGGACAAAGATAAAGAAATTGAAGATTTTTTCAACTTCTAAAGTCTGAAATTGATCAAAGGAATTTATATTTACTGATGATTGGAATGCAAAACTTGGAAACAAAGAAGGATCAGTAGTTGGAAAATATGGCCTTGGTGATAGAAACAAGGTCAAAAGATCGCATGATTGAATTTTGCAAAATCAATGACCTCTTCATTACAAACACCTTTTTTTCAACAACACAAAAAGCAATTACACACATGGACCTCACCACATTGAATACACAAAATTCAAATTAAGAACATTGGTGGAAAGAAATAATGGGAAAGCATCAGTCAGAAGGAAGCCAGGAGCTGACTGCAGAAAAGACCATTAATCACTCATATGAAAGTTCAAGTTGAAGCTGAAGAAAACTAGAACAAGTCCATACGACTCAAAATACAACTTGAGTATATCCTACACGAATTTAGAGACTGTCTCAAGAATAGGTTTGATGCACTGAACACTAATGTCCAAAGACAAGATGAGTGATGGAATAACATTGTCTTAGTTACCTCGTGCTTCCATAACAGAAATTCCACAAGTGGTTGGCTTTAACAAAGAAAATTTTATTTTCTCACAGTCTAGTAAGTTACTAGTCCAAATTCAGGGTGTAGGCTCCAGGGGAAGGCTTTCTCTCTCTGTCAGCTGTGGAGGAAGAATGTCCTTGTCCTCAATCTTCTCCTGGCCCAGGAGCTTCTCAGGCACAGGGGCCCCATGTCCAAAGGATGCACTGTAGTTCTGGTGCTGCTTTCTGGGTGGTATGAGGTCCCCAGCTCTCTTGCTTGTTTCCCCTTCCTTTCATCTCTTGAGAGAAAAAAGGTGATGCAGGCCCCACCCCAGGGAAAATTCCTTTTCCTTGAATCAGGGAGGTGACCTAAGTAAGGGTGGGATTACAATCCCACCCTAATCCTCTCAACATATAATTACAATCACAAAATGGAGGACAACAACACATGGTCTGACCAAGTTGATACACACATTTTTTGGGGGACATAATTCAATCCATGACAAACATCAAGGACATTATACATGAAGAAAGCAAGAGGTCATTAAAAAGATAGGAAAGAAAGAAAACACCAAAATGGATGTCAGAAGAGGCTCTGAAATTAATTTACTCTTGAACACAGGGTAGCTAAAGCAAATGGATGAAATGATGAACAGAAGATCTCAGAGGGCTGCTCGAGAAGACAAACTAAAGTATTATAATGACATGTCCAAAGACCTGGAGTTAGAAATCCAAAAGTGAAGAACACTTTTGGCATTTCTCAAGTTGAAAGAACTGAAGAAAAAAAGCCTCAAGTTGCAATATTTAAGGATTTTATGGGCAAAATATTAAGCCACGCAGGAAACATCAAAAGAAGATGGGAGAAATACACAGATTTACTGTACCAAAAACAATTGGCTGACGTTCAACAATCCCAGGAGGTAGCATATAGTCAGGTACCAATGGTACTGAAGGAAGAAGTCCAGGTAACACTGAAGGCATTGGTGAAAAATAAGTTCAGAAATTGATGGACTACCAATTGAGATGTTTCAAAAAACAGAGGCAGTGCTGAGGGTGCTCACCTTCTATGCCAAGAGTTTGGAAGTCAGCTACCAGACCAACCTACTGGAAGAGATCCATATTTTTGCCCATTCCAAAGAAAGGTAATCCAAAAGATTGCGGATATTATTTAACAATACCATTAATACCACACCCAAGTAAATTTTGCTGAAGATCATTCAAAAGTGATTGCAAGTCGACAGGAAACTGCCAGAAATTCAAGCTGGTTTCAGAAGAGGACATGGAATGAAGGGTATCATTGCTGGTGTCAGATGGATCTTGGTTGAAAGTAGAGAATACCAGAAAGATGTTCACCTATTTTTTGACTAGGCAAAGACATTGGATTGTGTAGATCATAACTAATTATGATAACATTTTGAAGAATGGGGATTCCAGAACACTTAATTGTGCTCATGAGGAACTCATACATAGACCAAGAGGCAGTTGTCGAACAGAAAAGGGGACACTACATGTTTTAGAGTAAGGAAAGGTGTGTGTCAGGGTTGTATCCTTTCACCATACTTATTCAGTCTATATGCTGAACAAATAATCTGAGAAGCTGGACTATAAGAAGAAGGATGTGGCATCAGGATTGGAGGAACGCTCACTAACAAACTGCGTTATGCAGATGACACAACCTTGCTTGCTGAAAGTGAAGAGGAATTGAAGTGCTTACTAATGAAGATCAGAGACTACATATGCCAGTATGGATTGCACCTCAACGTAAAGAAAACAAAAGTCGTCATAACTAAACCAATAAGCAATATCACAACAAACAGAGAACAGGTTGATGTTGTCAAGGACTTCCTTTTACTTGTATTCACAATCAGTGCTCATGGAAGCAGTAGTCAAGAAATTAAACAACACATTGCATTGGGCAAATCTGCTGCAAAAGACCTCTTTAATGTGTTAAAAAGCAAAGATGTCACTTTCAGGACTACAGTGCACCTGACCCAGGCCAGGGTATTTTCAGTTGCCTCATATGTATGCAAAAGCTGGACAATGAATAAAGAGGACAGAAGAAGAATTGATGCCTTTGAGTTATGGCGCTGTTGAAGAATATTGAATATACCATGGAATGCCAGAAGAACGCACAAATCTGCTTTGGAAGAAGTACAGCCATAATGCTCCTTAGAAGCAAGGTTGATAAGATATCATTTCATGTACTCTGGATGTGTTATCAGGAGGAATGATGTATAATCATAGCATGAGATTTAAACATTCCATTACTAATGTATAAATAATATGCAGATAATAAATTAATAAGAACAGAGAAGATGTGAACAAAATTAAGAAAGTAGCTTTGATATATAGAGAACACAGAACCACAGGGACCAAACTCATAATCTTTTGAATTGTAAAATTGGCCCTATGTAGGACCATAAAACAGGCCTCATCAAATTATACAAGGTAAAATACTTTCTAATCTGTTCCTTGACCACAATGAAATTTGACTAGAAATGTGTAGAAGAAAATTAAATACATTTTTTAAAATTCTCAACTGTTTGAAAATTAAATAGTCTGCTGCTATGTCTCACGTTAACAAATCTGTCTTGGAAGAAATACAACCAGAATGCTCCTTAGAAGCAAGGATGGTAAGACTATGTCTTACATACTTTGGACACGTTGTCAGGAGAGATCAGTCTCTGGAGAAGAACATCATGCTTGGTAAAGTTCAAGGTCAGTGGGAAAGAGAAAGACCCTCAACGAGATGGATTGACACAGTGGCTGCAACAATGGGCTCAAGCATAACTATGATTGTGAGCATGAGGCCAGACCAGGCAATGTTTCGTTCTGTTGTGCTGGGGTTGCTGTGAGTTGGAACCAGTTGAACAACACCTAACAACAACAAATATCTCATGTACCTTGGACATGTTATCAGGAGGGTCTGGTCCTTGGATAAGTACATCATACTTGGTAAAGTAGAGGGTCAGGTAAAAAGAAGACCCTCAACTAGATAGACTGACACAGTGGCTGCAATAATGGGCTCAAACATAGCAAGGATTGTTAAGATGGAACGAGACTGGGCAGTGTTTCGTTCTCTTGTACATAGGATTGTTATGAGTCTGAACCAACATGACGTCACCTAACAAAACAATAACATATAATCGCTGATTTAAAACAAACAAACAGGAAATTAGAAAATTTTTTACTTTAACAATAATAATGATGTAAAATGCCTAATTTGGGAGAGGAACCCAAGATAGAAAAAGAATAGCAAACCAAACCTATGAATTCAGAAACAAGCAATAAGAAGAAGAAGAGGAATCAACAGAGCACAAAGTTACAATAAAAAAAACCAATACAACTAGAAATGGATTTCATTCAGTATTTATAAAATTGATAAACCCAATAATAATAATGAGAAGACAGAGGGAAAAATCCAAATAAGAAATAGTAGGATTAAAAGGTCCATTACCGTAGAACCTATAGTCCCCGAAAAGATAACAAAAGATTATTAATTAAAACATTATGTCAATAAATTTGACAACTTAGGTTACATGGATGCTTTTATAAAAAGAACAACATGCCAAAACTGAAAAAAAAATTAAAAATTTGAGTACTCTGATAGGTATATTTAATATCAACTCCATTATTACAAAAAAAAATTCAGACCTAGATGGTGTCCTTCATGGCCTTCATGAGTTCTTCTAAGTAGTAAGGAAGAAAAAGAACCAATCTTGCACACACTGGAATGAAATATAAAAAGGAGGAGAAATCTCCAACTCCTTTTATAAGGACAACATAATCTTGATACCTGGACTAACCATGATAATTAAAGAAAGTATAATTTAACTCCAATATTTCCTAAAAGCATAAAGGCAAAAATTGAACATCCAGCTATGATAAAAAACCAAACCCACTGTTGTTGAGTCAATTCTGACTAATCAGCCCTATAAGACAGAGTAGTACTGCCCCAAGTGGCTTCCAAGGAGTGGGTTGCATATTCAAACTGCTAACCATTTGGTTAGCACTCGAGCACTTAACCACCGTGCTATCAGAGATTCCAGTTATTATACAAACTCTTGGAAAAATAATAGAGAGAAATCTTCTCAGTATAATAAGCAGCATATTCAAAAATAAACCCATAGCAAACATATACAAGGGTGAAATATCTCATAATTCTCTCCCCGAGTATGAAAAAGAAACAAAGATAACCACTGTTCCTAGTTCTATTTAACATTATGCTTGAAGTTAAGCAAATACAGTAAAGCAAGGATAAGAAATAAAATGGCTAAAAATACCAAAGGAAGAAAGAAAATGCATCATTATTCACAGACAACGTGAATTATGGAGAAATATTAATAGAATTTACAGACCATTTGAGAGTTAATGAATAAATGTAGCATGATTGTTGCACACAAAATAAATCAACAAAATTGACTAGATTTCTATGCATTTTAGATAAAATATTATTTTATTTGCAATTGCATCAAATAAGTCAAATTCCTAGTAAAAAGTCCAACAAAAGATATGCAAAACCTGTACAATGAAAACTATAAAATATAATTGAGAAAAATTTAAGACTACCTAGATTACTGGAAGAATTCACCAGGCTTATGGATTGAAGACAATATTTCAAAGATCACAACTCCCATCTCCTAATTGCCTGTAGATTCAATGCAATCCCCACCACAGTTCCAGCAGTTTTGTTTGTTTTTAATTGGGAAAGTTGAGTCTCAAAGAAAGGCAAAGACCTAAGAATAATCAGGGCATTTTGAAAAATTAACTAAGTTCTGTGAGTACACTGTACCAAATATCAAGACCTCCTATAAAACCATAGTGACTAAAAAAAAAAAAAAAATTTTTTTTTTTTTTTAGTGACTAAGACTACGTGGAATTGTTGATATATAGGCAAATAGACCAATGGAACAAAATAGAGTTACAACTTTCTATGTATGTATGTATCTAACTATCTATGTATCTATATGTGTATCTACCTACCTACCTGCCTGCCTGCCCGCCTGCCTGCCTACCTACCTATCTATCTACCTACCTACCTACCTGTCTGTCTGTCTATCATCATCTATCATCTATCTATCTATCATATCTGTATATCTTTACACAGAGATATTATATATAGATACATAAAACCTGCTGCCATCGAATTGATTTTGACTTATGGTGACCCCGTGTGTGTTAGAGTAGAAATGTGCTCTATGGGTTTTTTAATGGCTGATATTTTGGAAGCAGATCACCGGGCTTTTCTTCTGAGGCATCTCTTGGTGGATTCAAGCCTCCAACTTCTCAGTTAGGAGCCAAACATATCAACCATTTGCACCACTCAGGTACTACATATATAGAGATAAAGAAGGAGACTGACACAGAGAGAGGGATAGAAATAGAGTGCAAGGGGATGACACAGACTATTTGCACTTAATTGCTAAAAGTAGGCTGGCTGTTTGAACTTGCCCCAGCAGCATCATGGAGGAAAGGCCTAGGATCTGCTTACATAAAGATTAAACCCCAAGGAGCTCAGTTCTACTCCGTAACACATGGGGTCACCATGAGTAAAAATCAACTTGACAGCAACGCTTTAAAAATATATAGATGATTTATGACGAAAATAGTACAGAAAAGCCATGGTGGTCTTTTCAGGATGGCACTGTATCAATGTATGAAAAAAAAAATTTACTCTTGACTCCTACGTCATACCAAACACAAAAATAAATTGTAAATGGATATAGATCTAAACGTGAAAAAATAATATAATGATGTTCTAAGAGAATGTAAAGAAGGCCACCTTTATGACGTTGGGTAGATGAAGACTTATTAAACCAGGTTAAAAAAAAAATCACTAACCATAAAGGAAGAAAAAAAAAACTGAATTATTTTAAGATTAATCACTTCTATTCATCAGCAGGTGCTATTAACAAAGTGAAAAGGCATCCCAGAGAGTTTGATGTTGGAATACAAATGTCTGTCAATAAACTTATATCCGCAATATATAATGGATTCCTACAAATTAATAGTAAAAAATGCAGTTATCTCAATAGGAAAAAATAAAACAAACACAGAAAAGCAAACAAACAAAAAACACAACAATGCATTGCCATTGAATCAAATCTGACTCACGGCGACCTCATGTGTTACAGAGTAGAACTTCTCCATAGGGCTCTCTTGGCTGCAAACTTCATGGAAGCAGGTCTCCAGGCCTTTCTTCCATGGTGCTGCTAGCTGGGTTTGAATTGCCTACCTTTAGGTTAGTAGTCAGGAGCCCTGATGGCCCAGTGATTAAGTGCTCAGCTGCTAACCAAAGGGTCAGTGGTTCAAACCCATCAGTAACTCATCAGGAGAAAGATGTGGCAGTCTGCTCTCATAAAGATTTACAGCCTTAGAAACCCTATAGGGAAGTTCTACTCTGTCCTGCAGGGTCACTACAAGTCGCAATTGACTCGATGGCAGTGGGTTTTTGGTTAGGTTAGTGGTCGAGTGCAAACCACTTGTGCCACCCAAGGACTTAGTTTTCCCCAATAGATACATGGATAAAAGCCTTGAATACGTACTTCCCTGAAGAGGATATCCAATAGCAAATATGAAAATGGACTCGTTTGTTATGAATCATAAAAATGCAAATTAAATTCATAAAATATAATATTACCTCATGCCACCTAGAATGAATAAAATGGAAAAGACATACAACTCAGTAACTGGAATTCTGATTATTGCTGGTGGGAATGTACATATGTGCAATTAGTTTGGGGCAGGTCTTTGTATGCCTTAAAATCAAGAATTGATGAAAGAAATGTAAATTAATTTGACATAAAAAGTACAAAATAATCTGCACTGAAAAATGTATCATGTCTAAGGGAAATATTTTCAAAATTTTTATACCATTTTTACAATATTGAAGGACTTTTTAATTTAATTACATTTTATTCCTTTTTTTAATTTCAACTTATAACCTTGAAAAGGGGCTCTTAGAAACCAAGAATAAAAATACCAACAAATGAACAGAAAAAATAGGCAAAAGAAACTAAGAGATAGCTCATCAAAAAAATAGAGAAAATTTGTTTTAAAACACCTGACAAATACATTGAGTTTCATTCATAATGAAAACATGCTGATTAAAAGTACACTGAAGTTTGCAACAATACAAAATTTGACAATATACTCTGATGGCAAGGATGTGTGAAAGCAAGACTGATGAGAGGATAAAGTTTTATAACTCTTATTGAGATAATTTTTTTTCCTATTTATGAAAATTTCAAAAGCATTTCCAATTTGTCATCCATGCTTAGGAATTTACACTATAGATACATCTACCTATATTCAAACTGATGTACTGACAAGGCTACTGAAGCTAGCATGGATAAGGTATTGATGAAAACTGCTCTGCTGTCCACATAATGGAGGAGAAAGTGATGATAGATTGACTGAACCCAATTATATGTATTTTTTTAAAGTAGAAATAAAATGAGGGATAGACAAATTATAGAAATGATAATTTTCATTTAAGAATGTGAGGCAAATTATATGTATTATAACTGCTTGCAGTTTCATAATAGAAAGCACATAATTATGTTTGAAGAATTTTCAGAAAATACATTAATAAGTACACCCGCTCCTCACTTATTGACATGATTATGTTCCAAAGACCAGGTCGTTATGCAAAAATTGGTATTATGAGAAAAGGGAGGATGACCACATCAGATCATAAAATGGAGGATGACTACATCATTACACAACTGCCAAATTACCTCTTTACATGTCTGCCAAAATATATCATTACATAACTACCAAAACACTGAGAATCATGGCCCAGCCAAGTTGACACATAATCTTAACCATTACAGCAGCATTACACTTGCCTCACACCTCGGTGTTTGTTACTGCCAGATGTACATTGTTAATGTGCTGAATAGTCACATAGCAGATTTTTTACTATTGTTGTAAATGTGAAATGTTGGAAAATGAGGTAGTTGATAAGTGAAGGGTAGCTGTAAGGCTAATCCAGGGCACTGACACAAAAGATTCTGACTCATAGCAACCCTATAGGATAGAGTAGAACTGCCCCATAGAGTTCCCAAGGAGTGCCTGGTGGATTCGATCTACCTATCTTCCGGTTAGCAGCCTCAGCACTTAACCATTACACCACCAGGGTCTCTGAGTATAGGGCAATATCTATTAAATAAGAATAATCCTGATGCAGAAAATTCAGTGAGAACAGTGTCATAGAGTGCCAAATGACAATATACGAAAATTCCATACAGGACAAATAAAGTGCTTACAGAAATGAAATAAAAGAATGGGAGACGTGGTATTTCAATCTTGGTGCGTGTTCCTTCACTCCCCTTTCCGGAGGTCGCTGTAAATCCCAATGTTGACCTAGACAGCCTTTTCCGATATGCCCCAAATTGCCTTAGAATCCTGAAAAGAGCCACCTTGCATCTGAGATGAAGCGTATTTCCCATGACAGACATAGTATCTGAGGAAGAACATATCAGGATCTGTATTTCACTCACTTTTCATTCCAAAAGAGTTACATTCAAATCAAATATTTAAATACATAAATTACCTCCATAGAATGGCTAAAATAATAAGTGATGATAATTATAAAACAGTAGTGGCAGGAAGCATCTTTAGATAAAACATTGTTATTCACTGATATTAAATGTCAGCAGAAACCTAAGATTACTGAAAAAATGTGGCATTTTTCAAAATAAAAATGTTAAGGACAAAAGTGAAGATGGAGACTGGAAACTTACAAATCCCTCAATGAGAATTTCAACATCCAAAATTGAGCTCTTTGTGCTTTGACTGTCACAGTTTTACATTTATAACTCATTTCTTCACATACCCTGATTGGCTCAGTTTATACCCCAATCAGTGATCAGTTATTTAATATCTTAGCCTGTGTCTAGCATCCAATCATGCTTTTTTGGGGGGAGGGAGGGTGTGGGTAGGAAGAGGACATGTAAAGGGGCAATGGAGTATGATTCTTTTAATTAGATTGTCAAATCTAAACTGATTAATGTTAGTATCTTTTCTCACGAAGCCTCTTTATCAATGCGGGAGCCAATGTGGTCTGCTGCTTCATAGAAGTGAGTGAGGGCACATGTGAAAAACAACATCACAAACAAAAAGCTTTTGTTTGAGAACAAAGAAAACGCAACAGTATTACCCAGTAATTTCAATCCAAAATCTGATTGCTTTGACTCATCAAACATGTTGCACAGAGAACTTCCCTTGAGATGGTAGGAAGGTTTCTCTAACTTGATAATCACTTGGCATCCCAGTGAGACGTTTTATTAAAATATGGGCAGGTTAAAAGCATCGGGACTGAGCAAAGACTTAGATTGTCTCTCACAGAGGATTAAAAACGAAAGAAAGAAAGAAAGAAGAGGAGAAAGAAAGAGAGAGAGAGAGAGAAAAGAAAGAGAGCAAGCCAGCCAGCCAGCCAGCAAGCAAGCCTTGAAAAGAAGCTTTGTTTTCTTTACTTAGCAAGATGACAATTAGGACCTTGAAAATAAAAAAGGGAGCCCTGCCAGTTAAACCCCAGCTCTGGGCATGCCAGGGAACTTGTTAGAGTGTTTCAATATAATAATTAAAAAGTTTTAATTAAATGGAGGAAATTATATGCACTTGCATATGCAGTTTGGATCCCTAGAGGATAAGAGCTTGTTAAAACATCCCCTGAGTTTCCAGCTCAGCTCTCGCTAGCATCCAGCACAGTAATGAAGTCCCACGTTCACTTCAGAGGAACTTCACAACAGTGAAATCAAAGACAAACTTTGAGAAAAAGTTTTCAGTTTCTCCTTGGATCAGCTGCAATTCTGATACACAATATGTGATTATTAGGAGCACGTCTGTTTGCAAGTGCATTGGGAGCGGGAGCACGGGAGGGGGAGCACACCGGTGTGCCCATTAACTTGAGGTGGTAGAAGAGCAACACCATCTCCCCTTGGTGCCTTTGGGCTTGTTTGAACTCCTATGTTAAACCTCCTACGTTTAACCTCCATCTCCACATGATGATCGACTATTGAAGTAAATCCATCAATCCAAAGAAAGAACTCATTTTCCTGGCATGGCCATTTATTTCAGTATTGAAGACATAACTTTAGATTCATAACTTTTTTTTTTAATATTTTAACTACATCACAGTATTTATACTAAAACTGCAGCTGCTTTAAAATATGGTGTTTTATTTTATTTTTTTTGGTTAAGAAACATGGTATTTAACACTGTTGCTTTATACGAATCTATTTGACTGGTAAAAGTTTGCAAACAAATCTCACTCATAAAGTCAAAAGAACTGGGGCTAGAATTCTCAAAAACAGAACTCCAAAAAAATGCTATTATTTTGGTAAAACATTCAGCCAGGTCAGTGAAAAACACAAAAATCTTAAGATAGATTTAACTGACAAGTTATTTCAGTCAAAGTATTCAATTTCAAACCATTTGAACTCCTAGAGAACTCCCAGAATAAGAGAAGCTCTAAAAAATTATCCATTAATTTAATAGAAGATTTGAAACGGCAGCTTGAGAAGACAAAGTAAAATGTTATAATGAAATATGCGAAGAAATGGAGTTAGAAAACCAAAACGGAAGAACTGAGGAAAAAATCCAAGCCTTGTGTTTCAAGGTGGCACAGTTATTAAGAGCTACATTTGCTAACCAAAACGTTGGCAGTTCAAATCCACCAGCCACTCCCTGGAAACCTTATGGCAAGTTCTACTCTGTCCTCTACAGTTGCTATGAGCCAGAATCAACTCCACAGCAATGAGTTATGGGAAAAATATTGGACAACAGAGGAAGCATCAAAAGAAGATGGAAGAAATACACAGACATTGTACCAAAAATAATTGGCTGATGTTTGACCATTTCAGAAGGTAACAAATAATCAAGAACCAGGAAGAAGGAAGGAGTCCAGCCTGCACTGAAGGCACTGGTGAAAAACAAGACTCCAAGAATTGATGGAATACAAATTGAGATGTTTCAACAAGCAGATGAATGCTCACTTGTCTGTGCCAAGAAATTCGGAAGACAGCTACCTAGCCATTTGACTAGAAGAGATCTATATATGCACCCATTCCAAAGAAAGGGGATCCAGTGGAAGCCAAAAATTGTCAAACAATATCTTTAACACTTTCATGAACAAATTATGTATTTTGGGGGACTTTTTGGTGATGCCATAACTAATGGTAGGAATGTTGAATCATTGTTTGTTGGTAGTTTTGTTTTTCTTTTGAAAAAAAATGGGGTACCAACCGCGAGCAAGACATATCAGTCCCGTGTTCCATGAAGCACATCAAACATGCGGGGCATATTGGTCTCATGGTGCTTCACACTTCCTGGTAACACTTGAGCCATAAAATATCTTATTCCACTTTCCAAAAACACACACAAATACACACTGTATAAACATTGCACTTGTTGCACATAATTGTTACCAGTATGATTTAGAGGGGCCATATCAGTACCATGTTCAATGAAGCACACTACACGCTTTGGACATAGCAGTCCCATGGCCTAGGAAGTGCATCACAAATTGTCTTCACCCCCAAAATAACTCATTTACTTGAATATTTTTTGAATGCTAATAACTGTTGTTATTGTTGTTGTTGTTAGGTGCTGTCGAGTCAGTCCCGACTCATAGCGACCCTAGGCACAAGAGAACAAAACACTGCCCGGTCCTGAGCCATCCTTACAATCGTTGTTATGCTTAAGCTCATTGTTGCAGCCACTGTGTCAATCCACCGCGTTGAGGGTCTTGCTCTTTTCTGCTGACCCCGTACTCTGCCAAGCATGATGTCCTTCTTCAGGGACTGATGCCTCCTGACAACATGTCCAAAGTATGTAAGACCCAATCTCCTTATCCTTGCCTCTAAGGAGCATTCTTGCTGTACCTCTTCTAAGACAGATTTGTTTGTTCTTTTGGCAGTCCATGGTATATTCAATATTCTTCGCCAATACCACAATTCAAAGGCGTCAGTAACTGTACCTTCCCAATAACATGAAGGAAATAGCAAACATACTTGAAAGCCTTATCTCACTGTACAGAAGCCAAACGAAACACGTTTCACACAATCACCCCTCCAGGAAGCATCCCCTCATACAAATAGCTCTCAACACGCACATGTGGCACAGACCAACTTGCTTGTTTTGTAGGCAGTCGCACCACTATCCACAATGATGCTGGAACGTAATAAAGTGGCTCAAATGCCTGCCAACAAACCTTCAAAACCGAACCAAAAAAAAAACAAACCCAGCGCTGTCGAGTCAATTCCGACTCATAGCGACCCTATAGGACAGAGTAGAACTGCCCCATAGAGTTTCCAAGTAGCGCCTGGCAGATTCGAACTGCCGACACTTTGGTTAGCAGCTGTAGCACTTAACCACTACGCCACCAGGGTTTCCAACAAACCTCCAGGAGCAGAAAATATGATGCCAGCATACATATCCCATGGTTCATGAAAGGGTTAATATCACATTGAAGTAAAATTTTGCAGAAGATAATTTAAAAACAGTTGCAGCAGGACACTGACAGGACACTGACAGAAATCTAAGCCAAATTAAGATGAAGACTTAATAAGGAGGGATATCGTTGCTGATGTCAGATGGATCCTGGCTGAAAGCAGGGAATATGAGAAACATGTTTACCTGTGGTTTATTGACTATGCAAAGGCATTTGACTAAGTGGATCATAAAATTTATGGATAAGGTTTCGAAGAATGGGGATTCCAGAACACTTAATTATGCTCATGCTAAGCCTGTACATAGACCAAGAGGCAGTCTTTCAAACAGAGCAAGGGGATACTGCTTGTTGCTGTTTGGCATTGCTTAACACATTTGAAGTGGAACTGTAATCTTACTTCAAATAAATAAAACTCTCTCATATCTTCAAATGTCTCCTTCCTTACCTTTACACCTACTCCTCACTTATTGACTATCTCGTTATCCAACATTTCACTTTTATGACAATAGTAAAAAATCTCCTATCCAACTCCTTTGCACATTAACAACATATGTCTGGCAGTAACAAATGTCATGTTGCGAGGCAAGACTAACACTGGCTGTGGTGGTTAAGGTTATATGTTAAGTTGGCTGGGCTATGACTCTCAATGGTTTGGCAGCTATGTAATTATGTAGTCATCTTCCATTTTGTGATCTGATGTGGTCATCCTCCATTTTCATATAGCACCAGTTTTCACGTAATGGCCTGGTCTTTAGAGCCAAACCAGGTCCATAAGTGAGGAGTGAATATACTTATCTTATTTTCGCAATGATTATGTTGCTGAAACAATTTGTTTTGCCCGGATGTTGCCTAGGACAAGTTCTTTACCTAATAACTGAGCAGAATAATCAGAAATGGTTATGTTTGTTCTGGTATTTAACACATTTTTAGATTTTTTTTTTAGAAATTACATTTTGTATCCAATATTTCCACTTGGTTCTTCTTGTATTTTTTTCTCCTCCATGCTACCTATAAAATCGTCATTCTTAACTCCTTGAGGTTATATATTATACTTACTTAAAGGTTTTGATTTATTGGGAATTGATCAGTATGCATCTGAAAACAAACTGTAATTTTGCTTGTTTAGCTTTATTTTTACTTTGTTTTTCTCATATATCTCAGATTTCTTACCAACCTTTGCTTTAAATGTATTTGGGTGACTAAGTATTAAATCCAATGCCCAACTTATGCCCCTTATATGAATATGTCTTTGTTGTCAGCTACCTAGCTGTCATTGAATCAGCTTCTGCCATGTGGTGACCCCGTGCACAATGAGATCAGAGCATTGTGAACCATAGAGTTTTTATTGGTTAATTTTCAGAAGCAGATTGCCAGGCCTTTCTTCCTATTTTGTCTTTGTCTGGAAGCTTTGCTGAAACCTTTTCAGCCTCATAGCAACATGCTCACCTCCACTGCCAGGTGGGTAGTGGCTGCCCTTGAGGTGCACTGGCCAGGAATCTAACCTGGGTCTCTCATGTTGAAGATGAGAATTATACCACTGAACCATCATTGTACCCTTTATCAATTTATCAAAGTCTTTTTCTACATTTATCAATGCCATCAACTCATCTTCATTTATTTCAAAATAAGTTTCAGGCATTGGTCACGTCACCTCCTAAATGCTTCGGGATGTCTATGTATCAAAAATTAGAGCTTAGTTTATTTGCTTATGGGATTTTTTTTTCCATTTATTTTTATTTTTGAGGTTACACAAAATTAATGTATCATTTTTTGAGTGAAATCCAGTTAAATATACAAATGCTAGTGCATTACTCAGTGAGTTTTTGCAAATGTATATACCCATGTAAAGTATTGAAATTGTAATCGCTGCAGAAAATTCCTTCATCCCATCCCCTTTCCAGTCATTCCCTGCCCCAAGCGCCAAGCCCCAAAGAGTCAAACACTGTTCTGGCTCCTATCATCATGGATTAGTTTTCTTTTATTACCATTCAGTACTATGCAGTTTGCCCTTAGCATTACTTAAGCAAATATCACAAATATTGGTATATGGTATTCACATTTTTATTCAGTTTCTTTTGAGGGTTCCTCTTTTATTCATAGATTGTTTAGAAACACTTTTTATTTATAAATGTTTGATTGTTTTCTTCCTGTTATCAGTTGCTAGTTTTATTTCATTGTGGTCAGAAATAAAGTTTGTATGATTTCAATTATTTTAAGCTTATTGAGGTTTGTTTTTTGATCCAGGATATGGTCTTTCTTAGAGAATGTTCCATGGTTTCTTGAGAAAAATGTATGTTTTGCTGTTTTTGAATGGAATTCTCTAGAAAAGTTTATTAGGCCCTGTTGTTTGATGGTTTTATTCAGTTCTATATCTAATTTTATCTTTAAATTGCTGAGAGTGGAATGCTGAAATACCTGGCTATAAGTGAATTGTGGATTTCTTTATTTATCCTTTCAACTCAATTAATTTTGTTTTGTGTGTTTTAAAGCCCTGTTGTTTGGTGCATAGATATTTAGGATCACTAGTTCGTCTCAGTTGGTTGGGTTTTTTGTTGTTGTTGTTTTGATTTTGTCATTATATACTATTTCTCTTTTTACCCAGCAATTTTCTTTGATTTGAAGTCTACTTTATCTGATTTAAACGTAGTCACTCCTATGCTTTATTGATTATTGTTAACATGGTTTATCTTTTTTTCTATTTTTACTTTCAACCTACTTATGTTATTGTGTTTTAAGTGAGTTTTGTGAAGACATCACGTAGTGTGGTCATGTATTTTTAAGTATCCTCTCAATCTCTGTCTTTTAATTGGTTAACAGTCTTGCACTATTTACATTTAAATTAATTATTAATATATTAGTGGTGGTCTGTTTCTTTAATTTTTCATTACTGTTCTTCATTTGTTGATTTCCTGTGGCTTACTTGAACATTTCTAAGAATTCCATCTTGTTTTATTCAAATTGTTTTTTTAGTATATCAAACAGTATAGTTTTCTTATAACACTGATGTTATAATTTTTGGTTCAACCATCAAATATGATATAAGGAAATTATGAGGAGAAAGGTAGTCTGTTATAGTTATACCTATTTTTACCCAATTCTTTATTGGTTTTTCATTGTTTTAGAAGGAACTTATGAAGTACGGCAGTGGAGGGTGTAAAGTTCCCAGCCTTATTCTGTCATAATTTCCTTTTTTTTTTCCTTTTTAGAATTTCCTGTAATTGTTCTTTAGTAATAGATCTTTTTTTGCTAGCAACAAATTTCTTACTTTTCCTTCATGTGTTTGTTTCCTTCAAGTGTTTATATCCCCATTATTCCAGGAAAAAAAAAAATTAGTTTTACCAGATACAGCATTTTTGGTAGACAGTTCTTTTCTTTTAGTACTTGAAAAATGTTCCACTTCCTTCTTGCCTCCATCATTTCAGATGAGAAATCCACTATAACTTGAGTTGGTCTTGCTCTTAGGTAATACATTGTTTCTTTCTGGCCGCTTTCAAGATTTTTTCTTTGTCTTTAGTTTTCCAAAATTTAATTATGATACAGTTTCGCATGGATATCTTTGGGCTTACTCTATTTCAGTTTTCTCAGATTCTTGAATCTGTTGATTTATGTGTTTCATCCAAGTTAGGAAGTTTCAGGCATTATTTGTTCAAATCTTTTATCCCATGTTTTTTCTTCTCTTCTTCCAAAGCTTCAAAGATAGGAACATTAGGTCTTTTGTTATTGACCCATGGGTCAATGATAACAATCTTTTTTTTTCTGTTGTTGTTGTCGATTTCCTCTCCAATGTTAAGGCTGAGCAAATTCTCTTTGTCTCCAAGTTCGCAGATTCCGTTTTCTGCCATCTCTACTCCTGACCCTATCATCAGGATTTTTTGTTTGTTTGGTTTGGTTATTGTAATGTTTAGTTATGTAATTTCTATTTGGTCATTTATTGCAACCTGTATTTCTTTGCTGATGTTTTTCATTTTTTTAGATAATTCATAATTACTTGTTGAATGCCTCTTTTTTTTTTCATTTTTATAGCCTTTTATTATCAGTATCTTTATAAATCTGAAAGTGTTTTGAACACAAAATTGAACATCTGTGAGTGAACATCTGAGAATGATAACATCAGCAAATGACATACTGCAACATATTACTAATGATAATATGTACAAAAAAAAGGATGGTCATAAGTTCAGCTTGTCATAACTCAAATGTGTCATAAATTGGGTGCTACCTGTATACCAAATTTACTGAGTTTGTTCCCTAAAATCCTCCTAAGTTCCCCAAATATTTTAGGATCATGCACTGTTGTTGTTGTGTGCCATTGAGCTGATTGCGACTACTCATAACAACCTTATACAAAGAGTAAAACTGCCGTATCAGATTTTCTAGGCCTCCCCAATTTAAACATGTTTGATGTCTTAAATTTCTTACAATTACTATCAGTATTGTTGCACAAATTCCCAATCTTTGCCAGTGGAAGCATGTAAATCGATTTCTGAGTCCATTTGTCATGATCCTATTCATTTTTGATAGCGATCATGTTTTCTGGTTTGACCACAAATTCCTGGCTTGCCATATATAAATTATATCCATAACTGGTAGCCTACCATTTCCCCAAAGAGCTGTGGCACTCTTGATAGGAATTTTTTTTTCTTTTTTTAGATATCACAATCTCAGGGTTGGGAGTGTTCACTGCTACTGTATTGATCATTATTTCTAAGTCTTTTCAGTGGGCAGAGATAGAAAATATGTCCATTTTAAAGGTAAAATGCATCATGAATTTTTTTTAAACTTGAAATTTTGTTGTTACTGAAGAAGTTGAATGATTTGTACTGAGGAGTTCATGTATTTTATCTCAGAATTACAGTCCTAATCTTATTGAAAACAGTTTAAAAATTGTTGCAATTTTTTTAAAAGTAATTTGAAATAGTTCCAACACAAGGCATTTTTTTTCCCAATAAAAAATTCCAAAATTTGATGAACTTTTTAGGGACATTTTCATGCTACCAAACTCCAGCTTAAGAGCACACTATTTTTTCAATGTGGAGGTCACATTTTAAAAATAAGTAAAAAAGTTAACTTTTATAAGAAGGTGGCAATAAAGGGAAAAAAACAGATGTTTGAAAATATATCTACTGTTTTGTGAATTTGTTAACAAAAATGATGTAATCAAATGAACTGTAAAACCTCATGTGTGCATACTTAACACCTGTAGAAACATAATTTTCTAATCTGTTTTTAACAAAAGAAGTAGCCCGGATAGGTGTTCTACCCATTTTAAAGAAAACATGCCTGCAATAGCTTCTGATTTACTTGTAAGATAAACTTTCAACAGCATGCCTACATAATTTTTGAAAGATATTGAAAATTGTTATGAGTTAGTAAGCACAACCACTAATGTATTTATTCTATATTGATGTACTGTGTGTCGTGAGGAAACCCTGGTGCCATACTGGTTAAGTGCTATGGCTGCTAACCCAAGGGTCTGCAGTTCAAATCCACCAGGTGATCCTTGGAAACCCTATGGGGCAGTTCTTCTCTGTCTTATAGGGTCGTTATGAGTCGGAATTGACTTGACGGCACTGGGATGTGTTGTGAGGTGTCATTTTTAGCCCTAGTAGTTATTGAGTGTAAATTCTACAATATAATATGCCTAGAAGCAGGACATTTATTCACTAACAGCCACGTACTAGATAAGATTTCAAAAATATGGAGGCATAGTCAATCACATTGCTCTTACTACAGATATTATTATTAATGCAAATGATTATCTTTTGAAGCAAAAAAAGTACCATGAATAAAGTAAATTAAAAATCTTAAATATCATGTATTTTGTCTTCAATAATTTTATTTATTTTAATATAATATAATATATGATATAAAGAACGAAGTATATATGTGACAGTAAACAACAACAAAAAAACTTCAGAGGTTCACAATAAAATAAAAATGTCAGCCACTATTCTAGATAAATCATTCAATGCAGATCATAGTCAAATTTTTCTTTTTAATCCCATAAAAGTTCATAATCCATATCCTGATATTGTGACCTAATAATTTGCCCTGAAATGTAAAAAGTATTTCATATCCTTGGAAAGATGCAAACCCAGAGTGGGATCTGGGGCAATGGAGCCAAACCTTGAGCTTTCACTTGTGGCCAACTTCCGGATACTTTAAAAAATTAATTTAACTCAAGTTGCTTGAATTTTTCAAACAAATACTTTATTCTTTGCTTAACTCAGAATAAAGGGTCTTCTATTTTCCTGGAAGAACTATCTATGGCCATATCTTCCCTTTATAGACCTTTATCCATGCATTTATCTAGAAAAATGTGTGGCCTAAATGAACCCACATCCTCAGATGGAGTTGACCTTTTGACTCCCATATTTGTATTACAAGGAAATCTACATTTTAAATAAATTATCTGAATTCCAACATTGCTTGCTTCTTGGCATAATGTAGCACAGAGAAATACAATTCTGAATACCTGTTTCTGAAAACCAAGCCATATTAAACCCTGGCTAACTTTATAGCCTCTACCAGTAGGATATAGAAGTTTGTGTTATGGTAGTGTTCTCAGTTTTAGCATCCTCATTTTCTCAATCTATATTTTATTCAACCATTAAGTTAGTGACCTCAGATCTTCAGGTAAGATACATTTGTTGTGATAGATACTATTAGTAACCAACGTAACATGAACACCCTCTTTTCTTCCCCACATGTGTAAAGTACAAATTCGTTCAAAGATACTAACTGCCCAGTTTTAAAACTTGCTCTTTCAACCAGTACTTAGCTTGAGTTTGGTTAGTGAAGTAGTAATGGCCAAAATAGTGCTTCTAGCATGAATGAGCCTTATAAAATTAATAGACAAAGCCTTATTTCCCTTTTACCATCTCATCCTTTAGTCTTCATTCCGTTTGGATCATGGGTGTAATGTTTAGTAATTCAGGAGCTATTCGAGATCCTAGGAAAAAAGATAGAAGAAGCCTAGTTCTTTCACTGAGCTGCTAGAGATACCACTGATTGCCTAACATCAGACTTCTGTTGCATGAGCATAAATCTCCCGTTGGTTTAGCATGATGGTTGTAGTTTCTCTGTTATTAGTATTTGGCTGTGTTAGAGACCTAACGAGTATCTGCCCTACAATTTCTTTCAGTAAGATGACATTTATTTAATGAACTAAAAGTAAACTAAATGAGTACTATTCTAAGCAAAGTAGCCCAGCCCATCATGGAACACTATTAAAATACTAGATGCAGTGAAATTCAAATCCATCATACACCCTAATTCTCCAAACCCCTCATTGAAATATCGGCAAATTGACACATAGCGACCCTATGTATGACAGAACAAAACACTGCCCAGGCCTTCGCCATCCCCACAATCGTTGTCATGCTTCAGCCCATTGTTGCAGCCACTATGTAAATCCATCTAGTTGAGAGTCTTCCTCTTTTTCACTGATCCTCTACTTTACCAAGCATGACGTCCTTCTCCAGAGCCTGATCCCTCCTGATAACATGTATCAACAAATAAATGGCAAAAAAGACTCAAACCACTCTTGTTCCCTTACTCCGAAACTTAGAAAGATCAGTAAATTCACAATTTAATATGGATGTTTACACTGCTAAGGGTATAAGTGCTGTGTAAGGAAATATTGAAAAGATACAATTTCAACTGCAAAGTCTAGTGACCTGTAGATAATATATACATAAATATTCTAGACAACTAGATATACGTAGTTAATTACCTCCGATGTCTTGTGAGGTATATGTTGCAGTATAATGGATTAGTTATAAAATCATTTAAGACAGTCCAAAATATATTGATGTCATATTTCTTTATGTGCATGTTTAAAATGCAATACTGGTTGCAATAATGAGCAAGAATAATACCTGAACTACAGTGGAACAAGCTCTGAGAGGCGTGAGTTCCAAAAAAGTTCCTTTAAAAAAATTTTTTTGTTTAAAATTTAAAAAATGGATAAAAATGCATTTGAATGTTTCAAATGATGGTCTCAGTATTTCGGACTGTGTTTTAACTACATAATTTCATAAAAGGAACACAGTCATGTGGTTATGTAACATTCAGGCTCTTACAAGGCATTAACCTGTGTTGTTGAATTGACTTCCACATAGTTTTCTTTGACAAGGAAGAGAGCATAATGGAGATGGTAATCCACACACTTAACACTAAAAAAGTGAGAAAGGAAAGACAGTCTCTCACAGCTGCAGCTGAACTGGCCTGGCTCAGTCACGTCGGCCATGGCGTTCTCGTCTTGATTCTCTAATAAAAGAAAAAAAATCCCTGAACGCCAGCATCAGAAAAAGGTTACTAAGATGGAACTTACTCGATAGACATTTCTGAGCACAGATAAAAACAAGAACACTCGCTGAAGAACTGAAATGGCTAATATCTTATTTTCCCAGTTAATATTAGTGACTGCTGTTTCTTTACCAATTATAGCTTTAGCAATGTTTCATTCCTCCTGCCTCCTAGATATAATTGCCTTCATTTCCAACACCACTCAAGCCAGGAAAATTGTCACTTCCTTGATCCTTCTTCAAATCAACTAACGCCATTTGAAATTAGTCCCTTCCAACACTCTCTTAACTGCGGCCCTACACGATTTCCCATTATATGCTGTTTCATTTATTGCAAAAAGAAAATAAACCCAATATGTTCACTTGCATGTGGGTTCATGGTGGTCTTTAGCTGGAGGGTGTTGAGAGAAATTTATTCTATTGATGTATGTTAGGTATTTGTATACTAAGAATTTGCTGTTAAATGTTATATAATGGACTTTAATAATAATATATGGTTCTTGTATCCATAGAGTAAAATATTGAAGGCAGGCAAAAATGATGTGGACTTGATTGGGTTTAAGAAGACAATTATGGAAAAATGCCTGCATCAATAAAAAGATATTGCAGAGAACCCTGATTATAACACTGGTTTCAAAGAAATTCTCTACTGCCTAAGTCACACATATGTCTCATAATGATAAAATATGTTTTAGGGTATATAAACTGGATACATGATCTTATTCTTAGAACAACTGATTCTATAATATTAGAAGTAATCTTTTTTATTTTATATATGTGTTTGATGTGTGAATATGTGTATAGATAAATATTTGTGTATATGAATTTATAAGATTTGAAATTAGGCAGTATTTTAGGAGGATGTTAAGATATACATTGTAATATATATCACAATGTATATATATTTATGTGAGGGTGTATGTGTATTGTATTGCAAGCATTGTTCACATGAAGAATATGAAATGTGTAGAGGCAATAAGAATGATAAGAGCAGGGTAGGAATCAGAGAAATATTTTACACCCACTGTGATGAATTTGGAAAGTTTTCATGAAGAAGAGTATTTCAAAAACTTGTGGAATTACGTGTAGAAGCCAACATAGATGCAAAGGTAAGGGAATAAGTGTATCTTAGAAAATAGGAGCTAAGGAAATGACTTACAGTGGAGTAAAACAGACTTGTTCTTAAGAGAGAATGGGAAATGTGGAGTATAGGCAACACTGAAAGGTTATTAAAATCTGAGGTGTTCCAGGGGATGATTCTAGCCTACAGCATTGATAGTCTCTTGAAACCAGTAACGTTTCAGAGAAGAAACACTTTCTTAATCCCCACCTGCATCTCCTTGTTCTGGAAACTATACACAATCGGGTTTAATGTGGGGGTCACAATAGTATAGACTGCAGCTACCACCTTGTCCTTGTTAAATGTGTAGCTGGTAGAAGGGCAGATATAGGTGTAGATTAGAGGGGAATAGTAGAGGGAAACCACGATGAGGTGGGATGAGCATGTTGAAAAGGCCTTCTTCTTGCCTTCTGCTGTGCAGATTTTGAGAATAGCAGCAATAATAAAACCATAGGAGATGAAGGTGAGAATAAAGTCATCAATGGCAAGGATGATGTCAGCAACATACACCATCATCTCGTTGACTCTCACGGGACTGCAGGACAAAGCTAGAAGGGGAGGTATCTCACAGAAGAAGTGGTCAATGGTATTGGGCCCACAGGAGGTGAGCTTCAGGATGAGACCCGTGTGCACCCAGGAATTGGTCACTGCAATAGCCACGAAAATGCTGAGCAAGGCCACACGCATATGACGGTTCATAATAGTGCTATAGTGAAGAGGGAAGCAGATGGCCACGTAGCAGTCATAGGCCATGGTGGTGAAGAGAACCATCTCAGCCCCAAGGGACCATGTGAAGAAGAAGAGCTGGGACATGCAGCCGCCATATGAGATGATCTTCTCTGACGTGAGTGTGGGCCACAGCATTTTGGGTATGATGCTTGTTGTGCAGATGATGTCCATGATTGCCAGTGCCAGAAGGAAGACATAGTGGTGCTATAAATTATGGCAACAACAATGAGCATATTACCAAGAAAAGCCACAAGATAGATGAAGAGAAAGATAACAAAGAGAACTCCCTGGAGTTCAGGATTTCTGGTGAGGCCCAGAACTATGAACTAAGTCACTATGCTGTGGTTCATCCTCCTTTGGCGATTAAATGACTGACATTGCACTGGTTGAATGACGGGAGTTAAAGGGATCTGCAAATTGTTATTAGGAGATTTTCTGTGGTGAGCATGTGTGCGTGAATTTAACGATTTGATACAACTCTGTAGTAGGAATTCCGTTACGATGGAATTCTCCCTTCCAGACAATACCCTTTATTTTCCAGACAGATGCCATTCTCTGACTTGTGTTCTTCTATTGATGACTCAAACTAAAGCCAGTGGTTAAGAAGAAAAAGATAAGAAAAATAAGTCCCTTCATATATTTCTATATTATTTTCTGAGTTGAAACTTGTCTAAGAATAATTTACTTTCTTATGTAAACACCCCATGAAAATATAATACAAATAAATACATATCTCTTTAGCTTGGTTAGTCACATGATATTCTTAGATGTCTTTCTTGAAACATATTAGTAAGAATAACTGGAACAACAGAGCTAATTACAGTGAGGACATTTCAGGGAAAAAACGCCTATCATAATAATCTAACACTGGATATCCACGTGGCCATTGACTATTACAGTCCAAATACTAAAAAAATTAATCATATATCTGCTTTGACACTTTTTCTTCAGTTTGACAAGCATATTGCTGAAGTTGAGTGAACTAATCACTTGCTATACTCTCAGATAATGGCAAGATAATTGGGTTTAAAAATAGATGATCTAGGATTGCATCTTTTTATTGCAGTTTTAAGTTAACCATTTAACTTTCATAAGCTTCAGATTACTTAGTTCTATGAAATTGGATAATTTGGGATAAAAATTAGAAATTATATAAAAACTAGAAACTGAACCAGTTGTCACTGAGTTGACTCTAACTCATGGAGACTCCACGAGTGTCAGAGCAGAATTGTTCTCCACAGGGTTTTCAGCAGCTGATTTTTCAGAAGTAGATCTCTAGACTTCCTCCCGAGGACACTCTGGACGGACTTGAACCACCAAGATTGTGACGAGCAGTCGAGGGCTTAACCATTGAACCACTCAGGGACTCAGGCCCATATATTGTATAGACAGAGCTAAAGTGTCGGACAGATAACCAAGGAAAAGAGGCAGCTGGAAACAGTTTTCTGGAAAGCAGCTACTATGAGTATAAATGAAATTCTTGTGCTATTTTATTCTTTCCCAAAACTTCTGTAGCATTTTTGCTACCTGTTTTCTTTTTTGCTAATTTACTTTGTTAGTTTCTTTTTTTTTTAATGCACAGTATGTTATTTACATGAATTCATGGCTGTTAGAACTGTCATGATTAGATGAATCTACTAGAAGTTTTTGAAATACTCATGAATTTATTCACAGCTTTATTTTTTCAGTGTCCCTCGACTTTTTAGAGCTTGTAATTTTTCTCTTATACCTAAACAGAAGCATAAATACAAATCCTTTTTGAGTGTGGGTCCAAAGTCAAGTCTAATTTGTAGTTTTGCAGCCTCATTTAATTAACCGGCTAAATAAATTTAAGCTACTGATTGATTAATTGGCAGTTGTTCAGACCAAGAAAAAAAAAAGATTTTGTCTAATATATAATCAAGATTGAGGATTCTTAACTTTAATTTTCTTTTCCATGTAATGCACTAACATAACAAGTACCATTACTTGGATATATGATATGTGACAGGTTCTGCAGATATGATATAATTTACACTGAGTCTTTAATAACTGAAGGCTAAAGTCTCAATGTGGTTGTGATAATGAAACACTGCACAGAGAGTTAAAATAACCATGGCTAGAATTACACATCTTATAAATGAGTGGGCCAAGATTGGCACTTAGATTGTCTGACTCCAAAAATATTGTTATTAACCTTTCTGGTATATGCCTTTAGGCAAAGCACAGCAAAGTTACACAACACATGAATAAGTAATATTTGCAAGAACAAATGGACAAAAAAAAAAAGATTCATGGAAGGAAAATATATGCAAATTTGTTTTCTTCAAATATTTAAAAGATTTGATACTGAACTAAATTATATCAACCAATTGTTAAAGTAGTGAGTGTTGAATATGGCTTCAAATGATATTAAAAGGGTATGGAAAGATCACACCATCTGAACCAGAGATCTGGCATCGAAATTTCTTGAGATGAATCTATAAAAAAAAAAAAATCAGTCCCCTTCCAGCCTACATGACATTACCTACATAAAAAACTCAGTTGCCATTGAGTCAATTCTGATTGATGGTGACCCTACGTATTTCAGAGTAGAATTGTACCCCTCGGGATTCTCAATGGCTGAGTTTTTGGAAGGAGATCATCAATCAGCCCTTTCTTCTGAGGTGCCTCTGGATAGACTCAAACCTCAAACCGTTTAGTTAGTAGTTAAGAGCATTAAACTTTTGCCCTACCCAGAAATAAGTACTCAATATAAAAGGAACACCCCCTGTTGAAGGAAAAAAAAAAGAGAAAAAGCTTCAATTTTCCCTTAGAGAACTATTTTTTTATCCATCTAAATGATATTATTTATCAAAGTCAATTATCTGTATAATTGTTGCCTATCAAATCTTCTGAAGCTTGGCATAAGGGAGAGATTCTAGCACCAAGATACAAAACCACGTTACACAAAATGCCAGTTGCAAGGAGGTAGGAAGCACAAATCCTGTCCACCACCTCTGAGTTAAGAGCAAAGGTGAGAGAATCTGGAGATTTTTTTTTTCTCTCATCTCCTTTTGTAATGCCACCAATTCTCCTTCACAGGAACAATGGCGTTGATTGGACTCTGTTCCCAGTACTGATTGCATGAGTAAGGATGGGTTACACTGTACAGAAGAGGCTGAATCCAGGAGGAGACCCTGACACATTTCACTAGGAGGAGGAATCTATGGACCATAAAACCCTAAGTCTACTTTTGGTCCAGGGTGGAGATATTTATTGCCCATTACCCACAGATGTCCAAATAGTGTTCAATAATTTCTCCCAAAATTCTGCAAGTGAGATTGGTCTGGCTTGTATAAATTACTCTAGTATCTCCAAAGGCCACAGCTTTCAGAGAACAACAGTCTGCTCACATCAGCACAAAAGCTGTTTTTCTAAGTCTTACAAGTCAAAAGCCATTTACTTTTGGTCACGTCCCTTTCTGGTCATCTCGTTTGGAATTATCAGCTTTGCTGTAGTTATTATGGTGACTCTGGTGAAGACTGACTATTCATTAATATTTGGAGATGAAAAGTCAGTAAAATTTAGTTAGACTAATGGTAATGGGGCCTAGATCTTAACACTGGGTCTTTCTGCCTGTGGCCTTGCATTTTTAATTTACATTTTCCAAATATCAGGCTCTTCACTGATTAATGGGATAATAACAGTTGTAACCTCATTGGCATGTTTTTTAGATTAAATAGTGAATGTAAATTATTATCCTAATCTGGACCCATATTAAGCTTCCAATTAAAGGTAATTATAATTTAGTTCCCAAAACTCGGTCATTTTCAAGTCTTATGTTTTAGTATATAATTTTTTAAAATAATAATGAGACAGTTTTTAATATCTACTGGAAGAAAAAAATTCCAAAATTATATTTGAAATAATTGAATGGGTATTATATTGTAAGAACAATAAGATTGGTTTGGGACAGTAAAAGACAAGATAGTTAATTCTAATTACAATAAAGATGCTTTTATAGGTCATGCTTTGTAATAATCAGCATGTTATTGTCTTTGATTACAATAATGTAATGCATGTTCTCAGTTATCTGAGGTTTAATGGTGAAAACAAACTTTTGTACAATTAGCTTTCATATGTTGATATAATGAGCAAATTACTAGAAGTAGGGATGATTTAATTTAGTAATAGCACATTAATTTTTATCTTAGGATCATGGAAAGACTAAAAAATGCTTGTTACATTGTCTCTGAAAAGTATACAGTTCTCTAGAAGTGTGAAGGGAAAAGCAAAAGGGAGGAGAAAATAAATTCTAAGGAAAAATACTAATGCGTTAAAGTACAGGTTATAAAGTATAAAATGTGAGAAACAGCAAATAGTTCGATTATCAGATGGAAGCAGCTTTGTGTACAGAGAGGAAGTGCTGTGAGAGGCGAAGTATAATGAGATGTCTTGTTCAGATTATTATACTCTGAGGGATTATTTTGTGCTACTGTAGGCAATAAGGGAGAAATTGGAAGTTTCTGCAAGAGGAAGTAACATGGGATGTGCCAAGATTTTAGAAAGACAGCCTGCAGGCAGCACAGAGAATGGATTCAAGGGATAGACTTTTTTGTCCACATTGGGCAGAGATTGCACTGACAAGCACTAACTGGTTTGTGGAAGAGCATTAATTTCATTAAATTTAACACTAGAACTTATTTATAGTGATTAGGTATTAGAATAAGAAGAAAGTTATGTAATCGATACATAAGTCATTTAATACATATACTGAAACCAAACCAAACCTGTTGCTGTCAAGTTGATTCTGACTCACAGCAACCCTGCAGGACAGACTAGAACTGCCCCACAGGGATTCCAAGGAGTGGCTGGCAGATTCGAACTGCCAACATTTAGATTAGCAGCTGAACTCTTAACCACTGCACCACCAGTGCTCCATATATAGTATAGTTAATATTTAAATGTATGTATACACACATATATAAAGTTGTATAATAGATAAGCCTATACACTAAATACGTTCATTTTAATTATTGAGCAGGATGCAGGCACATTACCAAATAAACACCGGCAACCCCTTCTTACCGTACCTGTTGCCATCTAGTCAATTCTGACTCATAGCAATCCTATAGGACAGAGTAGAACTGCCCCATATGGTTTCCAAAGAGTTCCTGGTGGATTCGGACTGCTGACCTTTTGGTTAACAGCCATAGCTCTTAACCACTACACGACCAGGGTTTCCAGACCCTTTTTTAGAGGCATTAAATTGAGGTCACCCTGTTTGCTGACTCTAACACCACAGTCAGTAGCAGTCCATATTGGCGCTTTATGGATATGCCATTCACTGTGTTGCTTTATTTAATCTTGATAACAGGAGAATTAAGAATTAAAAATATCAATGTCCCTACCTTACACATGAGGAAGTTGAAGCATGACAAGTTTAAGGAACTTGCTCATTGTCACACAATCAGACATTGGTGATGTTAGGATCTGAATCCAGGGAGTCTAATGTCAAAAGTCATGTTGTGACCTATGAACCCATGTTATGCTGCTGCCAACTCCCAGAGTACCCGTTATTCTGCATCATCATCTTCTTTTTTAAATAATATCTTCATTTCCAACTTGAACAATGTAGACACAATTGTAAAGGGCCTGGGCAGTGCAAATGGTTCAGTGCTTGGCTACTAGTCAAAAGGTTGGCCGTTTGAACCCACCCAGAGGCACCTCGGAAGAAAGGCCTGGTGATCATTACATCAGAAAGATCACAGCCATGAAAAACCTGTGAAGGACGGTTCTACTCAGTCACATATGGGGTCGGCATGAGTCCAAACAGACTTGATGGCAACTTTTTTTTTTAAGTATGTGTGAGGCAAGGTGCTAGAAACTCACAAAAGCAACCACTGTGTTCTGAGACTAGAAAGGTAAAATCTACTCTATATTCTGATGTTCCTGAATGATTTCTGCCAGACAATTTTGTTCTAGGCATCTCTCCTCAGTTGTCGTTGTGTGCCATCAAGTCCATTCTGACTCATAGTGACCCTATTAGACAGAGTAGGCCTGCTCCACAGGGTTTCCTAGGCTGTAACCTTTATGCGAGCAGATTGCCAGGTCTTTTCTCTCACAGAGTGGCTGGTGGGTTCAAACCACTGACCATTAGCAGCCTAGAGCTTAACCGATGCACCACGGTAAGTCAAAGGCGGTGCTAGTTAAAGTCGTGTTCAAAGATGATGCTGTATTTTCTTCAGCTTAGCTTTGCAGCTAAGTAATGAAAGAGAGGTGAAAACTGATATTTCTCAGTTTTCTAAGGTTTTGAAGTGACCAGTGAGATAGAGGAAAGAATGGAAGAACACAGTGTCTGGGAAGCAGAGTGCAGCATAGAAAGAAAAAATGTGCCGGGGCTAGTGGAGTGTGTCTCTAGCCCGGGTACAAACCACGGCACTACTGAGGCAGAATGATCAATGTTCTGGTTAGCCCGACACTGTCTAGTTTTATCACCGAAAGATCAATGTCCTAGGAAATTGATCAGTCCCAGGAAAACTGGGAAGGTTGGTCTCCCCAGGGTTTGTCAAACAAATGCAACGTCTGGTTCTGAGAACCTCAGCCACTTATAACTCCCAAAACACTTTATTCTCGAACTTTGTGGAGAGATTATTGTCCAAGTTTAACTTTAAACCCACCACTCTCCTTATTCCAGAGTCTCTCAAAGTTAGAATATGCACATTAAATTAATTAGTAACTCAAATGTGTATACAAGCCAGGTGTTTGAAGCTGCTTAGAGCATCCCCTTACAATGAAAAACTTTGAAACTCATTTGAAATCATTTTGCTGATTAAACATTTAGGCTAATTGAATAAATTACATATTCTAAAATAATTTCCCAAACATATTAATCATCCTTATCACAATGGTAACACTGTTTAGCCTACATATAGTTGCTTGTGTTCTAAACTCCAATTTGTACATATTCAATATGAAAGAAATAACTTCAACAAAGCAGGGAGGCAATATAAATAAATGTAAAATCAAATAACTATTACTGTTTTCAGTGAATTGCAATCTAACTGTTGGTAGATGCATGATTTGATGGGTAATGTTTTCAGCTTCGGTAAATGACAGTATACGTCTTTTACACTATTTTGGTAAGTAGCTCCTGTAACCATTAGCACATCTGGATATATTTTCAGGATGGCTAACAGAGTTCTACAGTGCTTTTGGAACAGGGGTACAGAATAAATCAGACACATTTCCTGAATTTCCTTAGTAGCATTCCCTAAATATGAGAGCCATAGATGCATTACACCTCCTTAAAAGAAATTGTCAAATTCCACATAAGAAATTCTAATTACACAAACAGGATTAACAGAGATGCGGAATCTTATTCTCAAGAGGTATTGTAAATATATCTAACTTGATCAAGTCATATGAATTAAAAGAGAGTAACTGTTCTTTTTGTTGTTGAGTGTCGTGGAGTCAGTTAGTATTCATAGCGGCTCCATGGGACAGAGTAGAACTGCCCCATAGAATTTTCTCAGCTGAAACCGTTATGGTCTTTATGGAAGCAGATCAGCAGATCCTTACCTAAGGAGCGGCTTCGTGGATTCGAACCACTAAACTTTTTGTTAGAAGCCCAGCGCCATTTTCCCCACTAGGGCTCCTTACAGAATAACTAATGTTTAATAAAGACAGATATTTTATACATGCTGTTAATTTTTGTAATAAGTGTTATATCTCTTCAGAAATAAATCTTTTATTTCAGGTCCATATGTCCTGTGAGAAATATTTGCCTGGAAATATCATAGCCTAAGTACAAGCATATAGAGTTTTACAATAAGCAACATCTGGAGTGTTTCCAAAATTGATTAAAGGAAAGCTGTCAAATTTAAAACTATTTACCTTATGCAACAAGAAATAAAGTTTATGCATCCAGATTTCTATATGAAAAATCTTGTTTTTGTATCCCATACACATTTTTTAATAATTTTTATTGAGCTTTAAGTGAACGTTTACAAATCAAGTCAGTCTGTCACATATAAGCTTATATACACCTTACTCCATACTCCCACTTACTCTCCCCCAATGTGTCAGCCTGCTCCCTCCTTCCAGTCTCTCCTTTCATGACAATTTTGCCAGTTTCTAACCCTCTCTACCCTCCTATCTCCCCTCCAGACAGGAGATGTCAACACAGTCTCAAGTGTCCACCTGATACAAGTAGCTCCCTCTTCATCAGCATCTCTCTCCAACCCATTGTCCAGTCCCTTCCATGTCTGATGAGTTGTCTTCGGGAATGGTTCCTGTCCTGGGACAACAGAAGGTTTGGGGACCATGACCGCCGGGATTCCTCTAGTCTCAGTCAGACCATTAAGTCTGGTCTTTTTATGAGAATTTGGGGTCTGCATCCCACTGTTCTTCTGCTCCCTCAGGGGTTCTCTGTTGTGCTCCCTCTCAGGGCAGTCATCGGTTGTGGCCGGGCACCAACTAGTTCTTCTGGTCTCAGGATGATGTCTCTAGTTCATGTGCCCATTCTGTCTCTTGGACTCATAGTTATCGTGTGACCTTGGTGTTCTTCATTCTCCTTTGATCCAGGTGGGTTGAGACAAATTGATGCATCTTAGATGGCCGCTTGTTAGCATTTAAGACCCTAGACGCCATATTTCAAAGTGGGATGCAGAATGTTTTCATAATAGAATTGTTTTGCCAATTGACTTAGAAGTCCCCTTAAACCATGGTCCCCAAACCCCCGCCCTTGCTCCGCTGACCTTTGAAGAATTCAGTTTATCCCGGAAACTTCTTTGCTTTTGGTCCAGTCCAGTTGAGCTGACCTTCCCTGTATTGAGTATTGTACTTCCCTTCACCTAAAGTAGCTCTTATCTACTAACTAATCAGTAAATAACCCTCTCCCACCCTCCCTCCCTCCACCCCTCGTAACCAAAAAAGTATGTGGTCTTCTCAGTTTATACTATTTCTCAAGATCTTATAATAGTGGTCTTGTACAATATTTGTCCTTTTGCCTCTAATTTCACTAAGTATAATGCCTTCCAAGTTCCACCATGTTATGAGATGTTTCACAGATTCCTCAATGTTCCTTATTGATGTATAGTATTCCATTGTGTGAATATACCATAATTTATTTAACCATTCATCTGTTGATGGACGCCTTGGTTGCTTCCAGCTTTTTGCTATTGTAAACAGAGCTGCAATAAACATGGGTGTGCATATATCTGTTCATGTAAAGGCTCTTATTTCTCTAGGGTATATTTCGAGGAGTGGGATTTCTGGGTTGTTTTATGGTAGTTCTACTTCTAACTTTTCAAGAAAACACCAGATAGTTTTCCAAAGTGGTTGTACCATTTTACATTCCCACCAGCAGTGTATAAGAGTTCCAGTCTCTCCGCAGCCTTTCCAACATTTATAATTTTGTGTTTTTTGGATTAATGCCAGGCTTGTTGGAGTGAGATGGAATCTCATCGTAGTTTTAATTTGCGTTTCTCTAATAGCTAATGATCGAGAGCATTTTCTCATGTATCTGTTAGCTGCCTGAATATCTTCTTTAGTGAACTGCATGTTCATATCCTTTGCCCACTTCTTGATTGGGTTGTTTGTCTTTTCGTGGTTGAGTTTTAACAGAATCATATAGATTTTAGAGATCAGGCGCTGGTCGGAGGTGTCATAGCTGAAAATTCTTTCCCAATCTGTAGGTGGTCTTTTTACTCTTTTGGTGAAATCTTTAGATGAGCATAGGTGTTTGATTTTTAGGAGCTCCCAGTTATCTGGTTTCTCTTCGTCATTTTTGGTAATGTTTTGTATTCTGTTTATGCCTTGTATTAGAGCTCCTAAGGTTGTCCCTATTTTTTCTTCCATGATCTTTATCCTTTTTGTCTTTATGTTTAGGTCTTTGATCCACTTGGAGTTAGTTTTTGTGCATGGTGTGAGGTATGGGTCCTGTTTCATTCTTTTGCAAATGGATATCCAGTTATGCCAGCACCATTTGTTAAAAAGACTATCTTTTCCCCAATTAACTGACACTGGTCCTTTGTCAAATATCGGCTGCTCATATATGAATGGATTTTTTTCATACATGGATGGATTTATATCTGGGTTCTCAATTCTGTTCCATTGGTCTATGTGCCTGTTGTTGTAGCAGTACCAGACTGTTTTGACTACGTATAATAGGTTCTAAAATCAGGTAGAGTGAGGCCTCCCACTTTCTTCCTCTTTTTCAGGAATGCTTTACTTATCTGGGGCTCCTTTCCCTTCCATATGAAGTTGGTGATTTGTTTCTCCATCACATTAAAAAATGTCGTTGGAATTTGGATCGGAAGTGCATTGTATGTATAGATGGCTTTTGGTAGAATAGGCATTTTTACTATGTTAAGTCTTCCTATCAATGAGCAAGGTATGTTTTTCCACTTATGTAGGTCCTTTTTAGTTTCTTGCAGTAATACTTTGTAGTTTTCTTTGTATAGGTCTTTTAGATCTTTGGTAAGATTTATTCCTAAGTATTTTATCTTCTTGGGGGCTACTGTGAATGGTATTGATTTGGTGATTTCCTCTCCGATGTTCTTTTTGTTGGTGTAGAGGAATCCAAGTGATTTTTGTATGTTTATCTTATAACCTGAGACTCTGCCAAACTCTTCCATTAGTTTCAATAGTTTTCTGGAGGATTCCTTAGGGTTTTCTGTGTATAAGATCATGTCATCTGCAAACAGAGATAATTTTACTTCCTCCTTGCCAATCCAGATGCCCTTTATTTCTTTGTCTACCCTAATTGCTCTGGCTAGGACCTCTAGCAAAATATTGAATAAGAGCAGTGATAAAGGGCATCCTTGTCTGGTTCCTGTTCTCAAGGGAAATGCTTTCAGTCTCTCTCCATTTAGAATGATGTTGGCTGTTGGCTTTGTATAAAAAAAAAAAAAAAAAAAACTTTATTATGTTGAGGAATTTTCCTTCAATTCCTATTTTGGTAAGAGTTTTTATCATAAATGGGTGTTGGACTTTGTCAAATGCCTTTTCTGCATCAATTGATAAGATCATGTGGTTTTTGTCTTTTGTTTTATTTATCTGGTGGATTACCTTAATGGTTTTTCTAATATTAAACCAGCCTTGCATAAATTTTTTTTTTTTTTTTGCATGGCTGGTATAAATCCCACGTGGTCGTGGTGGATTATTTTATTGATAGGTTGTTGAATTCTATTGGCTAGAATTTTGTTGAGGATTTTTGCATCTATGTTCATGAGGGATATAGGTCTGTAATTTTCTTTTTTTGTGATGTCTTTACCTGGTTTTGGTATCAGGGATATGGTGGCTTCATAGAATGAGTTAGGTAGTATTCCATCATTTTCTATGCTTTGAAATACCTTTAGTAGTAGTGGTGTTAACTCTTCTCTGAATGTTTGGTAGAACTCTGCAGTAAAGCCAACCGGGCCAGAGCTTTTTTTTTTGTTGGGAGTTTTTTGATTACCGTTTCAATCTCTTTTTTTTGTTATGGGTCTATTTAGTTGTTCTACTTCTGATTGTGTTAGTTTAGGTAGGTCGTGTTTTTCTAGGAATTCATCCATTTCTCCTAGGTGTACAATTTTTCGTAATAATCTGATATGATTCTTTTAATTTCAATTGGGTCTGTTGTGATGTGGCCCATCTCGGTTCTTATTCAGGTTGTTTCCTTTCCTGTATTTCTTTAGTCAGTCTAGCCAATGGTTTATCAATTTTGTTAATTTTTTCAAAGAACCAGCTTTGGCTTTGTTAATTCTTTCAATTGTTTTTCTGTTCTCTAATTCATTTAGTTCAGCTCTAATTTTTATTATTTGTTTTCTTCTGGTGCCTGATGGATTCTTTTGTTGCTCACTTTCTATTTGTTCAAGTTGTAGGGACAGTTCTCTGATTTTGACTCTTTCTTCTTTTTGTACGTGTGCATTTATTATCGATATAAATTGACCTCTGAGCACTGCTTTTGCCGTGTCCCAGAGGTTTTGATAGGAAGTGTTTTCATTCTCGTTGCATTCTATGAATTTCTTTATTCCCTCCTTAATGTCTTCCACAACCCAGTGTTTTTTGAGCAGGGTATTGTTCATTTTCCAAGTATTTCATTTCTTTTCCCTAATTTTTCTGTTATAGATTTCCACTTTTATGGCCTTGTGGTCTGAGAAGATGGTTTGTAATATTTCGATGTTTTGGATTCTGCAAAGGTTTGTTTTATGACCTAATATGTGGTCTATTCTAGAGAATGTTCCATGTGCGCTAGAAAAAAAGGTATACTTTGCAGCAGTTGGGTGTAGTGTTCTGTATTAGTCTATGAGGTCAAGTTTGTTGATTGTAGCAATGAGGTCTTCCCTGTCTCTATTGAGCTTCTTACTGGAGGTCCTGTCCTTCCATGAAAGTGGTGTGTTGAAGTCTCCTACTATAATTGTGGAGATGTCTATCTCAGTTTTCAGTTCTGTTAAAGTTTGTTTTATATATCTTGCAATCCTGACATTGGGTGCATAAATATTTATGTCTTCCTGGTCAATTGTCCCTTTAATCGTTACATAGTGTCCTTCTTTACCCTTTGTGGTGGATTTAACTTTAAAGTCTATTTTTCAGAAATTAATATTTCTACTCCTGCTTTTTTTTGCTTGTTGTTTGCTTGGTACATTTTTTTCCATCCTTTGAGTTTTAGTTTGTGTCTCTAAGTCTAAGGTGTGTCTCTTGTAGGCAGCATATAGACCGATCGTGTTTCTTTATCCAGTCTGAGATTGTCTGTCTCTTTTTTGGTGCATTTAGTCCATTTACATTCAGCGTAATTATAGATAAGTATTTTTTTTATGTGTTTAATGCTCTCATTTTGATGCCTTTTTATGTGTGTTGTTGACCATTTCATTTTTCCACTTACTTTTTTGTGCTGAGACGTTTTTCTTTGTAAATTGTGTATTCCTCATTTTCATAGTATTTGACTTTATGTTTTCTGAGTCATTATGTTTTTCTTGGTTTTTATTTTGAGTTATGGAGTTGTTATACCTCTTTGTGGTTACCTTAATATTTACCCCTATTTTTGTAAGTAAAAACCTAACTTGTATTGTTCTATATAGCCTTGTTTCCCTGTCCGTATGTCGTTCTATGCCTCCTGTATTTAGTCCCTCTTTTTGATTATTGTCATCTTTTACATATTGACTTCAATGATTCCCTGTTTTGAGCATTTTTTTCTTTTTAAAATTAATCTTAATTTGTTTTTGTGATTTGGGTTGGTATCAGGATGCTCTGTTCTGTGACCTTGTGTGGTGCTGGTATCTGATATTATTGGTTTTCTGACCAAACAATTTCCTTTAGTATTTCTTGTAGCTTTGGATTGGTTTTTGCAATTTCTCTAAGCTTATGTTTATCTCTAAATGTTTTAATTTCTCCTTCATATTTTAGAGAGAGTTTTGCTGGATATATGACCCTTGGCTAGCAGTTTTTCTCCTTCAGTGCTCTCTATATGTCATCCCATTGCCTTCTTGACTGCATAGTTTCTGCTGAGTGGTCTGAACTTATTCTTATTGATTCTCCTTTGTAGGAGACCTTTCTTTTATCCCTGGTTGCTTTTAAAATTTTCTCTTTATTTTTGGTTTTGGCAAGTTTGATGATAATATGTCTTGGTGATTTTCTTTTTGGATCAATCTTAAATGGGGTTCAATGAGAATCTTGGATAGATATCCTTTAGTTTTTCATGATGTCAGGGAAGTTTTCTGCCAACAGACCTTCAACTATTCTCTCTGTGTTTTCTGTTATCCCTCCCTGTTCTGGGACTCCAATCACACACAAGTTATCCTTCTTGATAGAGTCCCACATGATTCTTAGGGTTTATTTTTTTTAATTCTTTTATCTTATTTTTTTCCAGGTATATTGGTGTCAATTCCCTGGTCCTCCTGATCCCCAACCCTGCATTCCAATTGCTCTAGTCTGCTCGTCTGACTTCCTATTGAGTTGTCTAATTCTGTAATTTTACTGTTATTCTTTTGGATTTCTGAATGCTGTCTCTCTATGGATTCTTGCAGCTTATTAATTTTTCTGCTATGTTCTTGAATAATCTTTTTTATTTCTTGAACTGCTTTATCGTGTGTTCCTTGGTTTTTTCTGTAAATTACCTTATTTCATTTCTGAGGTCATCCCGGATGTCTTGAAGCATTCTGTAAATTAGTTTTTTATATACTGCATCTGACAATTCCAGGAACGTACCTTCTTTTGGGAAAGATTTTCATTCTTTAGTTTGGGAAGTTGTAGAAGCAATCATGGCCTGCTTCTTTATGTGGTTTGATATCGACTGCTGTCTCCAAGCCACCTCTAAGATATTGTAGTGATTTATTCTATATTTGCTTACTGAGTCTTATCTTGTTTTGTTTTCTCTCAATTTATGTAGATGGGCTACTAGATTGTGCTGTCTTGATTGTTGTAGCCCTTGAATCACTTGTGTCCTATTACCAGCTGGTTTGGGCTGTTACCAGATATATAAGCCTAAGAGTCCATTCACTATTCTTGAGTAGAATCTGATTTTGGATCATCAAGTGCGTGGTGCAGACTGTCACCTATCCACCTAGAGCAGTAGTGGTGATAGCTGTGTGCACCAGATTCTAGTAGCAGCAGGAGTTCACACTCCGGGGGGGGGGCAGGATGCTGACAGGCTTCCCCCAAGTGCCAGTGAGGTAGGTGTGTCTCTATTCCTAAAGCACTTTGGTGGGTGGGCTCTGCAGCTGTACCTTAGGCCCCCAATGCAAGTACCTCTACAGATTGGTAGGTTTCACCCTCCTTAGACCCCTAAGACTGGAGGCTAGGTGGTCTGGGGGGGAGCTTCAGCCCTCAGTTCCCCATTGTGGGTCAGCAAGGGCTCTGTTTAATAGGAGAGATATCATACCTGGGAAACTTGTCTTTCCAGTAATCTGCTAAAACATTTACAGTCAGATTCCTATCAGAATTGCCTTTGCATTATAATAGCCAGCTCATTCCCTGTAGGGATGAAAGCCTGACTGTGGATCACATATATTTGGCTGGAGCTGGTTCTGTGTTTTTAGTGCAATTAGGGAAGGATTTTTGGTCCCTGAGTTTTTTGTAGCTGCTTCTCTCAGGCCAGGAGAATGGGTTAGGAAAAGACAAAAAAAAGAAAGAAAGAAAGAAAGAAAAACCACAGTGCACTTCCCTCTCTGGCTCAGGAAATTCCAATGTTAAAGAAGCCTGGGAAGGGGAGGGGAGGATTCAGAAAAATAGAAGAGAGTAGCACCCCGGAATATAGACAAAGTTACTTATCTTGCTTGGGATGACTGTTTTATCTGAGATTCCTGAGGGGTGTGTTGACTGTGTGTGCTGGCTGGGTAGAGATTGCCCCCAAGGGTCAGGCCTGCGTCCTGTGCTTGTGCTGTCTCATAAGTCGTGGTCAGTTCCTCCACTCCCAGTCCAAAGCCCAGCGCCAAGGTTCCCCGGCTGGGACACCACACTCCCGGCTCAAAAACCAGTCGCTGCCTCCCAGTTACTTCTCTTCCTGTCAGCCGCGTTGCTGCTCTGCCTGCGTGCCCTGACTGGGCTTTCCCCGAGGTCACTTCTGAGGGCTAGGGCTGCGTCCTGTGTTTGTGCCCTCTCAGGATGCCGTGCTCAGCTCTCCTGTGCCCAGTTCAAAGCCTGGTGCCAAGGTTTCCTGACTGGGATGCTGGCTCCAGGCTCCGAAAGCAGTCACTGCTTCCCCGTGGTTCTTCGTTCTCAGTCTCTTTCACTCAGGTCAACTCTTTAGATCTGTGTTTGATGGTCAGAGTTCGTAGATTGTCATGTATGTGATTGATTCACTTGTTTTTCCGAGTCTTTGTTGCAAGAGCGATCTGAGGTAGCTTCAACCTAGTCAGCCATCTTGGCCCCACCTCTCAGGAATCACCTTTTATCCCATACACATTTTTAAAATAGAAAAGGAAAAACTATTATAATGGTTAATCTGTTCTGGATTGAATTAAAATCATCTGATGTAATTTCTCTTGTCATGTTCCTAAAAACAGAAATAAAAAGGTTACTTCATTTCTATATATCTTGGCTGAGGTCATGATTTCAGGGCAACCATGAAAATTAGACACTGTGTCCACAAATACTCACTTTAGTTCCCTGTATCATCATGCTCACATGGTAGTAAGAGTTAAATCACTAACAAAAACTTAAAATCAAGATGATAGCTCCTTTTGGATTGTTGTCAACAGGCCCGTTTCACGCTTGTTTAAAGTGCTGGTTTCTTCATATTTAAGATCAGTCAAAAACATGTTTCCTGACTCAAGTATAAAGGACACCAGGGAACAGTATCTTGGACTGAGTTTCCGACACCTAAGTTAAAATGGACCTCAGAGGAACAATTAAAACCACCCTACACTAACTGCTAAAGAATGATGTGGACTGACTTTGAGCATCATCATTTATTTATGAAGGCCAGAAGCCATCCCATGATAATACCTCTGTGGGGTGTAAGAGTGGGGTAGGATATGATTAATGAGAGACACTGGGAATCCTGGAGGGAATTCAAAGAATGGATGAACATTTTTATAAATAACAATTACAACTGCTTGGGAGACACCCTCTACTCCAATGGAAACAGTGGAAAACCAAAAAAAAAAAAAAAAAACTGAACCCATTGCCATTGAGTCCATTCCGACTCATAGTGACCCTATAAAAAAAAAAGCCAAGCCTGTCGCCTTCCAGTCAGTTCCTACCATAGTGACCCTAAAGGACAGAGTAGAACTGCCTGCATGGGGTTTCCAAGGAGCACCTGGTGGGTTCGAACTGCTGACCTTCTGGTTAACAGCTGTAGCTCTTAGCCAGTGTGCCACTAGGGTTTCCGAATAGGGCAGAGTAAAACTCCCCCATAGAGTTTGCAAGGAACACCTGGTGAATTTGAACTGCTGACCTTTGGGTTAGCAGCCGTATTTCTTAACCACTATGCCACCACGGTTTCTAAACAGTGGAAAGGATAGTAGGAAATGAATTCAAACACTAGGATTACAGCAAAGGTGAAACACGTTCATTTAGTTCTCTAGCCTGGGGCAGAGGGTGGGGGCAGCTACAAATACAGTATGGTATGATACATAGTTTCCAGTTATTGAATATGACAAAATTAACTTTTCAGCTAAATTTCTTTTGAAATTGAATAGAATCATTTGAAAATTGATTTCATTCATCATTCTAGAACTAAGTATATACAAAAAGAAAAAAAGACCATTGGCATTGGGTCGATTCCGACTCATAGCGACCCTATAGGACAGGGTAGAACCTCCCCATAGGATAATCAAAGGAGGCATGGTGGATTCAAACTGCTGAGCTATTGCATAGCAGCTGTAGCTCTTAACCACTACACCACCTGAGAATGACCTGAACTGAGAATGAACTGAGAATGACCATACACAAATGCAATTAATCGGTGTGATAGACTCACAATCAAAGAACATTGACTCTGGTCCTCTTGCTAAATAGTATTATAGTTTAAAATATCCGTGATAACCCAAACCTGCATTTTAATGTTTACCATACGGACTTCTTTCCTCTGCTTATCTTAGAGAAAAGGCAAATAAGTGGATATTAGACCATTTAATCAACTTCTTAAGCTTTCATTCAGTGACCTTTTTTCTTTTGTTGAAGTTTTCTCTATTGAAAAACTTTTTTTTTTTCCTTGTATCATAGGGCAAAAGGCTGTCTTGGTTCTTCTTCTAATTTACTCTTCACTCTCAGCTTTCTTTCCTGGAGCTTCCTCCTATCTCTGATTTTTATATTTTTAATTTTATTCTGGTAAAAATAAGTATAACATAAAATTTGCCATTTTAACCATTTTTACATGTACAAGTCAGTGACATTAATTACATTCATAATGTTGGGCAACCATTATCAACATTTATTTCCAAAACTTTTTCATCACTCCAAAAGAAACGCAGCATCCATTGAGCGATAACTCCCCACTTTCCTTTCCTCTCTACCTCTGATAACCACTAATCTACTTTAGTCTCTATGCGATCGCCTATTCTAGAGCATTGAAAATGTGTCCTTTCTTGCCTGACTTCTTTCAGTGAGCCTAATGTTTGTAAGGTTCATCCATGACGTAGATGTATCAGAACTTCATTTATCTTTATGGTTGAATAATGTTTCATTCTACATAAGTACAACATTTTGTTTATCCACCCACCAGTTGGCTACTGTGAATAGTTCTGCAGTGAACATTAGTGTACAAATATCTGTTTGAATCCATGCTTTCCGTTATTTTGGGTATATACCCATGAGAGGAGTTGCTGGGTCAAATGTAATTTTTTGTTTAACTTTTTGAGGAATCACCAAACTGTTCTCCACAGTGGCTGTACCATTTTACATTCCCACCAGAAATGCCCAAAATTTCCAATTTCTTCACATCATCATTAGCAATTGATATTTTCCTCTCTCTCTCTTTATAATAGCCATATTGTTGGGTACAGACTGTTATCTCATTGTGGTTTTAATGTGCATTTGCCTAAAGAATAATGATGCTGAGCATCTTTTCATGTGCATGACGGCCATTTGTAGTCTTCTTTGGAAAAATGTCTATATCCATTGTCCATTTTTTTATTGGGTTATTTATATTTTTGTTGTTGTCAGAGTTCTTTATATATTATGAATATCAAACTCTTTTTTTAATGTGCTTTAAGTGAAAGTTTGCAATTCAAGTCAGTTTCTCATACAAAAAACTTACACACACATTGTTATGTGACCCTAGTTGCTCTCACCACAATGCAAAAACACACTCCTTCTCTCCACCCTGTATTTCCGTGCCTATTCAACCAGCTCCTGTCTCCCTCTAACTTTTCATCTCGCCTCCAGACAGGAGCTGCCCACATAGTTTCATGTGTCTACTTGAGCTAAGAAGCACACTCCTCACTAGAATCATTTTATGTCTTAAAGTCCAGTCTAATATTTTAATCTTTGTCTGAAGAGTTGGCTTTGGAAATGTTTTTAGTTTTAGGCTAACAGAGAGTCCAGGGACCATGACCTCTGCGGTCCCTCTTGTCTCAGTCAGACCATTAAGTCTGGTCTTCTGGTAGAATGTGAAGTCTGCATCCCACTTTTCTCCTGCTCCATCAGGGATTATCTGCTGTGTTTCCTGTCAGGCCAGTCATTGATTGTAGCCAGGCACTATCCAGCTCTTCTGGTCTCAGGCTGATGGAGTCTCTGGTTTATGTGGCCCTTTCTTTCTCTTGTGCTCATATTTCTCTCTCATATTTTCCTTGTGTCTTTGGTGTTTGTCATTCTCCTTTGCTCCAGGTGCATTGAGACCAATCGATGCATCTTAAATGGCCACTTGCTTTTACAATCCCAGATGCCACTCACCAAAATGGGATACAGAACGTTTTCTTAATACACTTCGTTATGCCAGTTGATCTGGATGTCCCCTGAAATCATGGTCCCCAGACTCCCCTCCCCCCCCCGCTACCCTGTCTCTCAAAGTATTTGGTTGCTTTTAGGAAACTTCTTAGCTTTTAGATTAGTCCACCTGTTCTGACTTCCCCTAAATATCAAACTCTTATTGGATATGTAATTTCCAACTACTTTGTTCTATTACATAGGTTATTTTAACTTTCTTGATAGTGTCCTTTGATGTACAAATAGCTTCATATTTGTTTGTTGGTAATGTTCATTTTATCTATATTTACCTTAATTGCATAGGCTTTTGATGTCATATATGAGAATCCATTGCCATGTATGAGGTACTGAATATTTAACTTTATTTTTCTTCTAAAAATTTTACAGATTTAGCTCTTATATTTAGGTACTTGATCCATTTTGAATTAATTTTCATATATTTTGTGAGGTAGGGATCCAAATTCATTATTTTGCCACATGTGATCATTAAGGTTGTGTGCCAGCTTGACTGGGCCATGATTCTCAGTGGTTTGGCAGTAATGATGTAGTTTGGTGTTCAAATAATAATGTAATCACCTCCATGATGAGATCTGATATAATGTGATCACCTCTACAATGTGAGTAACCAAGTAGTTGAAAGGGCGTTTCCTTGGGGGTGTGGCCTGCATCCAATATAGATGGACATTCTGGCAAGGCCCACTGGCTTTTGACCACTCTGGATCCTGCACCTGGAGCCTGTTCATCTGACCTCCAGTTCTTGGGACTTGAGCTAGCAGCTTACCTTCCTTTCTTGGGATACGTCAGCCTCTGCAGTCTGTAAACCAGTGGCTTGCCATTTTACCTGCCAATATTGGGTTTGTGAGCCCCTGCAGCTATGCGAGTCAGGAGAGGCTTCCAGTCTGGCTCACAGACTTGGGACTTTCCAGCCTCCACAACTGTGTGAGGGGACATTACAGGAGAAGTCAGCACAACTGTACTAAATCAAAAGCTAGGATGTTTTCTGAATACTACCAAAGACTTCGAGGGACAGAGTAGCAGGGGCAGGGGCCCGGGGACCATGGTTCCAGGGGACATCTAGGTCAACTGACATTACAAATTTTATAAGAAAATGTTCTGCAACCCACTTTGCTGAGTGGCATCTGGGGTCTTAAAAGCCAACAAGAGGCAATCTAAGATCCATGGATTGATCCCAACCCACCTGGAGCAAAGGAGAATGAAGAACCCCAAAGTCAAAAGGAAAATATGAGCCCAAGAGACCCTGATGGAGCAGGAGAAAAGGGGGTGCAGAACTCAAATTCTAGTAAAAAGACTAGACTTAATGGTCTGGCTGCAACTAGAGGGACGGACCCCGGAAGACATGGCCCCCAGACTGTCTGTTAGCCCAAAACTAAAACCATTCCCTGAAGTCAACTCTTCAGACGAAGATTAGACTGGGCTATATATAAGTCACAAAATGATACTTGTGAAGAGTGTGCTTCCAGTCTAATCTTTGTCTGCAGGTGAGATGAGAAGGCAGAGAGGGACAAGAGTTGGTTGAATGGACACGGGAAATACAGGGTAGAAAGGAGGAGTGTGCTGTCACATTATAGGGAGAGCAACTAGGGTCACATAACAACGTGTGTATAAATTTTTATATGGGAAGCTAACTTGAACTGTAAACTTTCACTTTAACCACACACAAATAAAACCTAAAAACTTGTTTTGTTTTTATGAATGAGCACTTTATGTGTTTTACTTTAATGTAAATTGTTCATAATAAACCAGTTTAAAGACAAAAATTATTTTAATTGCCAAAAAAAAAAAAATCTAAGTCGAAAGTATATCACATATGTACTGCAAAATTACATTTAGGTAGAGCTCATTAACATAGAAAGGAAATACCTGATTTAGTAAATTTTATTCTGTATATTCCTAATGATTTTCTTCACTTAACATTAAATCTTGGATACAATTCCACGTCAAACTGACTTATCCACTTTAAAACTAAAACTGCTCTCTCCTTGTTTTTACTGTAGGGAGATGAAGAGCAGATGTGGGAAAATGTGTTGAAGGTAACTTTTATTGAGAGTGATACTAGACATTGCTTTTGTGGTCTTGAGAGTCGGTGACTCACCTTTGGAAATATAAATGCTATTTGTCTTCAAGGGAAGTGAGCAAGTTTACACCAGTAGTTTTAGTTATTTAGAAGTTCCCATTAAATAAGCTTAGAAATATTGAATATTTAGTCATGAATTTGAACCTTGTCCTCACAGTGAATAAAGTAGGGAAGCGGACCATGTATAATTTGATTCATTTTTATACCACAAGAGGTAGATCTTCAACATAGACATGCTTTTTGAATAATACTATTCATCACTGATACAACGAAATATTTTTTCGTATTTCCCTCAAACCCCTCTTCCACTCCATTTTTAATTGGGGACTTGGAAGGAGTTTCAAATAATGAAAACAAGGTTAAGTGAATAGCTGCTATTCAGCATAAAGGCTTTTCTCCTACGAGAAAGCACCCTCATTGCATAGGTGTAAACCAAAGAAGAATGGGACATGTAGAATAGAGCTGCAGCCTGGTTCAGACTATAGATCCCTGGTCTGCTTCTTCTAACCCAGAGCCGTAGAAAAGTGTTCAGATGGAGGGAAACGAACCCTTCATGTGTTGATGATTAAAAAGGGTCATACCTTGGTTCCCTAAGGAATGATCCCCTTTGGAGAAAAATCAGTTAACTACTATAATTAGCAGTACATTGTTTTTCCTCTGAAGCCACAGGATGCCATGCCCTTGGTGACTTGCGTGGACTAACAATCAGAAGCTCATCACTCTTTTGGTCTCTATGAGTCAAAAATAGACTCCATGGCACACAACAAACAAGGACAAAACTTTTATGCAAAGGGCTTCTACTGTCATAGCCAAACCTTCCCCCATCCTGATTATCTACTTTTTACTATTCATCACCCACATTTTGGATAGCTTAGTAAACTTGTTAAACAAATGCGGCACATTATACTTGCAGTTCCTAATTTCATATGTATCTATTTTATTATATTTTATCCAAAAAAATTATGCTGAAATAACTGTATGTTTCAATTTCATTTATCATTTTGTTTAAACTTTTCCTATTTCTCACACCTCATCATTCATAAATATCATTATTCTTAAATTGTTCACTTTTGTGATAAAAAGAAAAACTTTAAAAAGGACAAGAATGTATAATCTGTTTCGTAAAATATCCTTCTCACTGCATGTGCTCCTAATTTTATAAATGGAACTCAAGGACAAAATTCTCCTTAAAAAACAAAGTCTGCTTACATCAAAAACAGTAGCACCAATTTACTCAGTTTTTTGTTGTTTTTCACCTTTTTTTCCCCCTTCCCTGTACGTAGGGTCCCCCATGAGCCTTAATCAACTCTATGACAATGGGTTGGCTATCATGGATGGTTTACTTTGTTTTCTCATATTCTTACTTGAGACCTCTATACATCTGGACACAATTTACAGGAGATTTGTTATGTTACAGGCAATTTATTTTCTCTTCCATTTCTTTAGCACTGTTTCTCTTACTTTCTTGTTACAGAGCATATAGATGAACGGGTTTAGAACTGGAGTCACCACAGTGTTCAGGACAGTGACGGCCTTGGTCAGATCTAAGGTGTCCTTGATTGAGGTTCGGACATGAAGGAACATGGTAGATCCATACCACATGAGCACCACGGCTAGATGAGAGGAGCATGTGGAGAAGGCTTTGCTCCAGCCGCTGGCTGAGGGGATCCTGAGGATGGTGCTAATGATGAAGACATAGGACACCAGGGTGATGAGGCAGGAACTTAAAATGACCACAAAAACAATCACAAAGGCCATGAGCTCCACTACCTGTGTGCTGGTACAGGCCAGGGCAATCTAGGGGGCAATGTCACAGAAGAAGTGATTGATGGCATGTGGGCCACAGAAAGAGAGGTCACTGATGAGGGCTGTGGGCACTGTAATGGCCAGGAATCCACAGACCCAGCAACCTAGGGCCAGCTGCACTGAAAGCAAGCTGCTCATGATGGCACCATAGTGTAGAGGATAGCAGATGGCAAGAGAGCAGTGGTAAGCCTGGCTGCCAGGAGGAAGTATTCTGTGCAGCCTAATGAGAAAACAAGGTACATCTGCAAAAGGCAGCCAGTGAACAATATGGTCTGGCTTTTCCCCAGGAGGATGGCCAGGGTCTTGGGGACTGCAGCTGTGGTATACCAAATCTCCAGGAAAGAGAGTTTACTCAGAAAGAAGTACACGGGGCTGTGGAGCTGGTGAGAGGGACTCACCGACGTTAAGATAGCAACATTACCACCGACTGGGAGGATGTACATCACTAGAAAAAACATGAAGAGAGAGAGCTGAAGGGTCTTGGGAGCCTGGAAAGCCCAACAGAAGAAATTCCTGGAAGACAGTTCCATTGTCTGTGCCCATTGTGGTACTGAAATAAAGCAGGAAACAGAGACTCAAGACTGAAAGACTTTGAAACAAATTACACACTCCTAGAAAAATGAAAATAAATGAATTCTTGAAAGAGAGTGAACTGAATGTAGATATTCAGACATTTTCTTACATTTATGAATGCCTCTTCTGTACCCAGAGGAGTGAATGGTTAGTATCTGTTAATTTAATGCAGCAGTAAGTCATTTGTTACTATAACCAAGTATCAGTTTAGGACACTAATCTGCAAATAATTTTATCTTTTTTGCAAAGATTGTAAATTTAAGATACAAGATTCAAATCCAGCCTCTCTGCTCCTATCAGCCTGTTCTAGGCATCACCATGCATTTGTTTCAGCCGTAAATTAAATCTAAACCCACAAGGACTGACTGCATTTCATTTGGACTCAGTATTTTCTAAGGCGACTTTTTGTGCATGGTCCTTGAATAAAAATGTATAATTTTGTCTTTGTTCAAAAATCTGCCTTCCAAACATAGGTTCCTTTCACATGCATATTTGACAGTAATAGCTTCCCAATTGTTCCTCTAATTCCTAGGCTTTGTGCTCAAAAGTACCCAAGTGTCTGTTAACAGATGAATAGATGAATAAAATGTGATACATACATACAATGGGATATTATCCATTCATAAAGAGAAATAAAGTTAAGATACCTGCTAAGACACGAATAGACCTCGAAAATGTAACAGTGAGTGAAATAAGTCACACGAAAGGACAGATATTGTATGATCCTACTTATATGAAATATTTAAAATAGGCAAGTGCAATAGTGGATACTGAATTTCTCTTAAAGATTGCATGCATTTGGAAATGAATAGTTTTTATAGTTTCACCATATGACTGACAATTGATGTCACTGAATTGCATGTGCAAATTGTTGAAATGATAAATGATTTGTTATATACATTTCACCGCAATATTTTTTAAAATAGTCTTCAGAAATAAACTATAAGAATTTGAAAAAAAAAATGGTTTCAAATTTTTTTTTCCTCTTTTCACAATTTTACTGTGGGTCTTGATTTTTCATGTTTAAACTCATTAATGTGATATTCAAAGTTCTCCATTACATGAATACATAGTTCACACCCAGAAATATTTCTATATCCAGCAATGCACTTAGGCAAACTGCTTCCTTTATCTAAGACACATGAAGCTTCCTTCCACTTTAGTAACTTCACTCAGCATTACCTTTTTCTCCCTTTCTTCACCACGAATCACACTCTTAAACTCAACAAATGTCCTATACTCCATCAATCTCAGTTTTCACTGTGTATTCAGTATCAGAGAGTATATATGGACTGAAAATGTGTCTATAAAGTAAAGTGGTCTATACCTCGGCCATACTTCATTTACAGAGAAAAGGGTTTTAAGGTCATCTAGATAAGGTTTTTTTTTTTTTTTTTTTAGATCTCAGGGTCTCAAGTACTACTCAGCATGTCAATTACCTAGGGTTGTTGTCAAAACGCACCTTCCAATCCAGTCACTTGGGGTGGGGCCTGTGAGTCTGCATTTCACACAAGTTTCCAGAAGATATCCCTGGTCAGAGCAGCAATGATTTAGTATTCTTCTAATTTTTAAACAAAGAACCTACAGATCAGAGAAATTGCATTAGTTTTCCAAGATGTGCTAGGTTAATCCATTTCTGTCCAGCCTATTCTGACTCAGAGCGACCCAGTGGGACAGAGTAGAATTAAAACCAACTGAGTAGAAACCAACTGCCACTTCCTTCTTCCCTGGTTTGGTTGGTGGATTCGAAAAGCCCATTTTGATTATCAGCTGAGAGCTTAACCACTGTGCCACCAGGGCTTCCCTAGGTAGTGCAAGAACCTAAATCAATAGTTAATTATAAAGATAGAGAAAAAACATTTCAGCTGTTTTAACCTAAAATTTTTTATACATGTCTGTGGAATCTAATTACAAGGTTCAAGGAAATGATAATTTATATTCAAATATGAGTCACTGCTCAAAGTTATTTCCAAAATCTACTGATATGAACAGCTTCTATTTTAAATCACAAGATGTATGAATAAAATAATAAGATTTATCATATTCCATTTTCAAAATTGAAAAATCAATTTGCAATGATGGTAAATAAGAGGATCAATAGAGTATTTATTATTATATTATGAGATGGTATTTTTCAAATTTTACTTTCAATTACTCTGTTGAATTTGTCAGATCATGAACTCATCACATTTCCTTGAAGTACGTGATAATAATGCCACATATTTTAATACATATGTACACTATTTTTATTTGATTATTTTTAGTATTAGTTGTAAGAGACTATATACGGAACTCTATGCATACATTTTAACAAGTGTTAAAGAAAAGCAGAAAGAGAAATAATTTGATTTACTATTTTTAAGTAAATTACCTTTCAATTTTTCAAATTAATTCATAGCTTGATCTATTTTATATAGAGCATATCCAGTTCCTGAACAAGGGCAATAACTAATTACTAATTTTGCTGTCTTGTATTTGGGGAGTGTTTGATTTTGAGTATACAAAATAACATGTCTTTTTCATACAAACATGCAATATTTTAGCAAAAATAACTACATGTAGACTGTTTTTAAATTATAGCATTTTTGATGTATTGTTTGTCATGATGGATCTATCAGTATAAATTTGTGATTATATATGTTCCCATTGATCAATCATTGGATAGAACATGTCAGATATGTAATAACCCCCATTCACTCATGCAGTTACAACTCTTTCTACCATAAATGTAAGTTCCATAGACTCTGTATTTTGATTCCACCTTTTCTCACTTCTTACATGATTTTCTTCTTTTATAAGTTATTTTTTGTTTCCATCATTCTCTCTGTCTCTTTTTTCTTTTTATCTTATTATTTTATTAATATTAACACTTATTACCCTTCAATTAGCTCAATCTTTCATAGTCTTTGAACATTGTTAGTAGTGTTCTCTTGTTTCCTTTTGTCTTGTCTCTCTGACTCTGTCCAGTCCGGTTTCTGTCTAACTTCTCTCCCGATCTCTTACATTTTCTTTGCCTCACACTGCCTCATAATGAGTTCCCTATTGACAACAATTTGCTATTAAATTATGGCTTAAATATTTACGGATAAATATTCTGGGAGAAGGTAAAATATTACATCTCTCTCTTGGGTATTTAGGGCTAGTGCAAGGAGACATGGCCTTATTGATAGATTTTTGTTAGATCATTCTGAATGAGCGGTTTCGAAAACTTATCAATAAAATGATTTAAAGAACTAAACTATAAAGTTACTGGTACAGGAAAGAAGCATTTCCTTTGGGTTTTAAATATGTTAACCTAGTTCTTTTGTCTTGCCTAAAGCTCTTTAAAACTAATTAAGCATAATCCAATTAAACAAGTGAACTAATTAAAACATGATAATTTAGTATGAAAAGTGATGGAATTGAAAATTAAATAAAATTTATTTTCAGGATAAGAAAATTAAAAAAAAAAAAAAAACCCGGTTATCTATTAGACTAAAAAATAGCAAGCTGAGAGAAAAATAGCTTTAAATGGAAATAATTTCAAACAAGGACCTTTTGCTATTGTAAAGTATCATACAACTCCCTTCTTTGAGTAATCACTGTTTTATTGCTGTGATAAGCTTTCTTCTTTAAAATTTTTTAACTTTTAGAAACTTTGCCATTTGAAATTATATGAGTTAGAATGAAATATTCAACCCTTGTTGTTGTTGTTAGGTGTCGTCAAGTCCCTTGCTAGGAAGCACTATATCACTTCTGTACAACCTTAGTTTCTAACTCAGATGAAGAGCTTTAGACAAGGAGTTCCTGTGAAAAAAAATTGCAGATATATCTCTACATTGTATTTTCTAAAGAAACAATCTTTCGGTCCAGTTTATAGTTCAGATCTGATTTTGACCACTTTAACCATAGCCTTGCTTTTCTTTCAGGCTATCAGAATGCTCCTTCTATTAAATTTCACCTAAACTCCACCTTTCTGCAAAACCTATAGTGATTATTTTACTTTACTGGTTCCTTTTTTTTACTGCAGTGAGTTGGTAAATCTGACTTTGTTGGACCAGTGCTCTGTCCCTAGTGGTCTTAGGCTGATTGGGCTGGGATGGAACAAAAGGAAGAGTGCAAACACATGCCAGAAATCATATACAGGATATTTTTTTTAACTCTAACTAGTTCTTCATATGCACTCACTTGCAAGCTTACATATTGTGCTGCTTAATTAACTTTTATCTTCAAGCTATTTGTTGATAAGCATTCTTTTGATAACCACTGAGAACTAAACCACTGTACAATGAAATTTAAGGGATAGAAGAGTTTCTATTTCTCCTTTGTTTTTTTTCACATCTAATAGATTTCATTCATTTGTGAAGTGATCTGAAAATATTTTAAACAGTATCACCACTAATGCTTAATAGAAGTAGATTTATTTCATAACAGCCAAAAACATATGATGAAAATCAGAAATCAGATTACAGATTGAATGTTTTGAGTTTTAAGAGGATCTTCAAGTCCACAGAAGGTTTAAAAAAAGAGGTAGAAGGTATTTTAAGGAAAAAAATGCTCTTAGAAAAATGAGGCAGTAGGTTATTATTTTTTACATATTCATTTATTATTTTTTGCCTTAGTGAATGATTCCAGTTGGAGAGCCATAGGTATAAGAATTTTAAAAAGTCTTGAAATCTAAGACTAAGGTATAATATTCAGACACTGAATTTAATACATTAGTTGATAAGATATGCGTGTACCTGGCTAAAGTGTGAAAAAGAAGGTATATGTATCTTAAATTTTTTTTTTGCGTCATGTCTTTGAGATGTCCTATTCCTGAAATAGAGTTGAGTTTTTAAAAATGAAATAAATTATATCTTTAAACTACAAAACTGTGTATTGATACTGAAAAATAAAAAAATACACAAAGTTTTATTTTATTTTTTTACATAGCTGTTTTGCAAGGCGATTTGGTGCATGCATAGAAGCCTTCTCTCCATTGAGCAATGACTGACTGTGATGGTACGTTTGTGTGTCAAGTTGGCTGGGCCATGATTCTCAGTGGTGAGGTAGTTATGACGTACCTTTGCAGTCGTAGATGGAGGTAATCACCTCCATGATGAGATCTGATATAGTGTGATCACCTCTGTGAAGGACAGTAGTGAAGGGAAATCCTCCCAATGAGATGAACTTTGAGCAATGCATGTGATTAGTCACTTTGCTTGGAAGGAGAAATGGTCAGATGTGCAATTGTATACTGTTTCATGGGCTGTGGCCAGTGGTTTGGAGGAATGGTCAGGGACTTGGAAAGAATATGATTGAAAAATTGGAGACAAGGAGGATACACCTCTCTGAACGGGCCAAATAGGTGAAGATATTTGTGTCTCATGCGAATACTCACCAAAGAGTTTCTGTTCCTGGAACTCTATGTTTTGCAGGTCTAGGGGTATCAGTTCCAAAGGGAGGAATGCTCCCACCTAGACACACATCACTGATTCATTGAACTGGAAGTTAAGAATGGCACCTGGCCACTTTGGGCTCCTTATGTCTCTGCATCAACAGGCAAAGACAGAAGTTACCGTATTGGCTGGTGTGATTGATCCTGATGACTAAGAGGAAATTGGATTGATACTGCATAATGGAGGTAAAAAAGAGAATGTCTGGAAAGCAGGAGATCCCTTAGGGCATCTCTTAGTACTACCATACCCTGTGATTAAAGTCAATGGAAAACCATATGAACCCAATTCTGATATGACTACTAATGGCCCAGACCCTTCAGGTCACCCCACCAGGTAAAGAACCACAACCAGCTGAGGTGCTTGCTGAGGGCAAAGAGAATACGGAAAGGGTGGTAGAAGAAAATAGTTCTAAATATCAGTTATGACCATGTGACCAGTTGCAGAAATGAGGGCTGTAACTGTAATGAGTATTTCTTTGTGTGCATCAAATATATTTGTTTTCTTTACCTATAAAATATAAGATATAAACAGGGCTGGTGTATTTAGTTCTATGTGTGTTAGTTGTATCATGTTAGGCACAAGTATGACTTTATAAGTGTCTTTATTCAGAGACTATGTATGCCAAGTTGACAAGGGGTGGACTGTGATGGTTATGTGTCACCTGGGCTGGGCCATGATTCTCAGGGATTTGGCAGTTATGATGTAGTTTGGCAGTCATATAATGATGTAATCACTTCCATAATGAGATCTAATATAGTATGATCACCTTCATGATGTGATCTGCTGTGTGTAGCCAGTTAGGGAGGGCTTCATTGGGGGGTGTGGCCTGCATCCAATGTGGGTGGACATTCCATAAAGGCTCTCTGGAGATTGCTAGCTCTGGATCCTTCAACTGGGCTCTGTTCATCTAACCTCTTGTTTTTGGGATTTGAGCATGTAGCTTCACTTGTTTTGCTTCTCTACAGAACCTACCCTAAGACACTGACAGTACATAACTTCTGGTACAATTGCTAACATTTTATTTACTGTAGTTTATTCTTCACGTTTGTATTCACAGTAATTATCTATATTAAGAATGGCAAAAAAAAATGATTCTTTCAAGTGTTCCAAGAAGAACTGTATGAGTGACTTACAAGGGGAGGAGGAGTGGGGCACTTTGATCTCCTATCAGATGTTGGCATAATGACTGTCATGGTGTAAGCTGAAGGGGAGGGTGGCACTGAGATGTGATGGGTGGCTAAGATGGTCTGCAACTGTTCTCTCCGGCTCCACATCAACTCACCCATGAGAAGGAATGTGTATATCATACCTACTAGTTTTCCATCGCAATTTATTTTTGATATTTTTGTTTTACTCTAACATACATTCTACCAATCATCTATCAGTTTGTTGTAATGTGATGGCTTGCACGGTGCTGTGATGCTGAAAGCAACGCCATCAGTATTTTAAATTCCAGCAGGGTCACTGATGGTGGAAAGGTTTCAGCATTTTCCAGCCAATAAAGAACAGGAAGAAAGTCCTGGTGATCTGCTTCTGAAAATTAGGCAATGAAAACATTATGATCACAACAGAACATTTTCCAACATGCTTGCTTTCTACACGTCCTCAGGAGGGATCAGTCACTAAAAGAAGGGATTGTGTTTGGTGAAATGAAGACCCTACGTGGATGAAGGAGACAATCGTGGGATTGATTGGCACAGTAGCCTCAACAATCAACTCCAACATGCTGACCATGACTTGGAGTTGATTAGGCAGCAGCTATCTATCTCTAATATACCTTAATTAAAAAAAAAATTCAAAATCACAGAAAAGTTAAAATGATGTCACAAAGAATTCTAAAAAACTTTACCCCAATTCCTATTTTTAATGCTTTGTCACAGCTTGGGCAATAAAAACAGAAAACTGAATATTGATATAGAACTTTTGTCTAGATTTTGTCCATATCCCATTTTTAATACATTTTTTAGAACAGTTTTAGGCTTACAGGAAAATTGTGCAAAAAGTGCAGAAAATCCTCATATATGTCCACTTACTCTTGCACCTTCGGCATTAGTGTGGTGCATTTTTTTTGCAATTGATGAATCAATACTTAACATACTGTTATTAAATAAAGTCCATAGGTAATATTAGGGTTCACTCTTTGTTTTATATTCAAGGCATTTTTTGGCTGTCACGGACTTTCTCTAATTTCTTCAGCTTCAACTTGAACTTCCATATGAGCAGTCAATGGTCTGTTCCACAGTCAGCCCCTGGTCTTGCTCTGACTGATGATATTGAGCTTCTTCTTCTTCTCTTTCCACAGAAGTAGTTGATTTGTTTCCTGTATATTCCATCTGGTGAGATCCATGTGTATAGTCACCATTTATGTCGTTGAAAAAAGGTATTTGCAATGAAAAAGTCAAATTGTATTGTGGGATATCCCGCATCGTTTTTATTACCAAGGCCATACTTCCCGACTACAGATTCTTCTTCTTTGTTTCTGTCTTTTGGGTTACAATCACCAATAATTATCAATGCATCTTGATTGCATATTTGATCAATTTCAGACTGTAGACGTTGGTAAAAAATTTTAATTTCTTCATTTTTGGCCTTAGTGATTGGTGTGTAAATTTGAATAACAGTTGTATTAACTGGTCTTTCTTGTAGGCATATAGACGTTATCCTATCACTGATAGTGCTGTACTTCAGGGTAGATCTTGAAATGTTCTTTCTGGTGATGAATGCGATGCCATTTCTCTTCAATTTGTTATTTCAGGCATAATAGACCATATGATTATCTGCTTCAAAATGGCCAGTCCCGGTTCATTTCAGCTCACTAATGCCTAGGATATCAATCTTTATGCACTCCATTTCACCTTTAATGACTCCCAACTTTCCTAGATTCATACTTTGTACATTCCACATTTCATCAGAATTTACAGACCATTTCAAGAATAGATTTGACACCGTGATCACAAATGATCTAAGACCAGACAAATTCTGGAATCACATCACGGACATCATACGTGAAGAAAGCAAGAGATCAGTAAAAAATGGAAAAGTAGAAAAGACCAAAGTGGATGTCAAAAGAGACTCTGAAACTTGCTCTCAAATGGAGAATAGCTAAAGCAAACAAAAGAAATGATGAAGTAAGGAGCTGAACATAAGATTTCAAATGACAGCTCAAGAAGACAAAGTAAGGTATTGTAATGGAATGTGCAAAGACCTAGAATTATAAAACCAAAAGAGAAGAACATGCTTAGCATTTCTCAAGCTGAAAGAATTGAAGAAAAATTTCAAGGCATGTGTTGCAATTTTGAAGGATTCTACAGGGAAAATATGGTATTTTCTGTCACCTCATATGCATGCAGAAATCCTGGTAGCACAGTGGGTAAGGGCTACAGCTGCTAACCAAAAGGTCAGCAGTTCGAATCCACTAGGTGCTCCTTGGAAACCCAATGGGGCCGTTCTACTCTATCTTATAGGTTTGCTATGAGTCGGAATTGACTGTTTCATATGCAAGTGAAAGCTGGACAATGAATAAAGAAGACCAAAGAAGATTCGACGCCTTTGAATTGTGGCATTGGCAAAGAATATTGAATATACCATGGACTGCCAGAAGAATGAACAAATCTGTCTTGCTAGAAGTATAGCAACAGTGCTCCTTGAAAGCCAGGACAGCGAGACTCCTTCTCACATATTTTGGACACGTTGTCAGGAGGGACCAGTCCCTGAAGAAGGACATCATGCTTGGTTAAGTAGAGGGTATTGAAAAAAGAGGAAGACCCTCAATGAAATGGAATGACATACTGGGTGCCACAATGGGCTCAGGCTAACAAAAATTGTGAGGATGGGGCGAGACCGGGCACTATTTCATTCTTTTGTACACGGGGCTGCTTAGTCGGAACTGACTCGTGACACCTAACTACACCAACTTTACATTATACAGTTCTATAAGTTTTGACAAATACATAATACCATGTATTTTGCAAATAATAATATCATGCAGAATAATTTCACTGGCTTTTACAATGTTCCGTGATCCACATATTCCTCTCTTTCCTTTTCCCCTGTGAACCTCTGGCAACCATTGATCTTAATACTCTCTATATTTTTGTCTTTTCTGAAATGTCATAGAGATAGAATCACACAGTATGTAGCTTTTTCACAAAAACTTCTTTCACTAAGTAAATGCATTTAAGGTCTCTCTATGTCTTTTCATAAAGAGCCCTGGTCGCACAATGGTTAAGCACTCAGCTGGTAACTGAAAGGTATGAACTGATCAAATGGGAAAATAGTCCACGTTGCAAGATAGCAAGTCTCATCCAGTTCTAAGTTAGATTGTTCATATAATACAATACCAATAAAAATTCAATGAACTTTTCTTGTTGAGCTAGACAAATAATCCTAAATATCACTTGGAAAAATACATACACGAGATTAGCTAGGAAAACACTGAACAGGAAGATTTATGAGGGAGGGCTTACTGTACCAAATAATGAAAATAATTCAATGACTGTAATAAAACAGTGAACTATAGGTGCATGTGTAAAAGTAGAAGAAAAGAACAGAACAAATGAAAGGAGAGAAGACAGTGGAGTAGCAAAGAAACTTAGATCCTACTTCAGGTAGAAATCTAACATATGGTTCAAATGGTGTTGCAAATCACTGGGGCAAAGATAATCTTTGATATGAATGATGTTAGAACAATTCTGTAGTCATTTGCCAAAAGTAAAATTGGATCTATTACTCATGCCACTTACAAGAAGACAAGAACAACAAATGAATCAGAGTTCTCAGTGTAAAAATTGAAATGATACAAATAATGCAATAAAAAATGGAAGAATTTCTCTATAAGCTAGGGAAAGGCCTTCTGACCAAGACCCAAAAGGCACATGCAGTAGAAGAATAGTTTGGTAAATATGCCTACATAAAAATAAATGCATGAAGAAAAAAATCGTAGGCAAAGTCAAAGACAAATATCAAGCCAAGAGAATATGTCTGTAACGTGCATCACTCATAAATGGGCTAACATTTTAACGGAAGCAGATCAGCAGACCTTTCTTCTGAACCAGTGCTGAGTGGGTTTGAAGCCAAACCATCTTTAGGTTAGTAATGGGGCGTAAATCACTTGCATCACCCAGTGATCTTTTGATTAAAGATCACACAGGTAGAATTCCAGATGAACTATCTGTATACATATATATACTCTTCTGTGTGTGTATTCAAAATTTTAGATTATATATAAACATACACGTATGTGTGTTTTCACACCTTCAGTTTCTGTTTTTATGCAGTTGGTAATCTATTTCTGAAATTTAGTATACACAAGATAATGTGTATAATGATATATTCTGTGTTTTACTTTTTCCTCCCTGCAATGTGTGTTTGTAGAATCCTCACCATAGATATGTAGTAAATTGCAATGTTCACCAAAGCTGGAACATATTATGAGCCAGAGCTTGGTTTTCCTGGTTTGATGCACAGCTGTCTGCACGCTGTTAGCAGATTATCTAACCAAACAAAGTTTAAACAGGCTCTGAAAATTTGCTTCAGCCCATCTGAATTCCCCTGTGCTGGCTTCCATTTTTGATGTGCAAAAGATACTTTTTACCTCTTCTTATGAAGGTGAAGGATGATGACAGGGTGACCAATACCAGAGTGGGAGTAACTGTGGTGAAATCAGTCCTTCACATATGTATAATTATCATACCTTTGCAAATCTGTCTTAGAATTCTATTGAATAGGAGGAGAATTAAGAATAGGGTGCTTTTTTCTTTATTACAGTGGATATTTGAAATCATACACATAGGAAAGTAAAGGGATCTATTTTCTTGCACTATTCATTAAACAAATAAAAACAGAATCGCAACATAACCATTTAGCCAATCCTAATCAACACATAGATTATTATCCACTATATTGCTGGAGGATGAGCCTCCTAGGTTGGAAGACATTGAATATAGACATGGCTTCAACAATGGACTCACGCATACCAACCATCGTGAAGATGGCGCAGGATCAGAGCTTTGTTCTGTTGTGCATATGGTCACATAGAGCCAGAGCGACTCAGTGCAACTAACAACAAATCAACAAATAGCCAGTACATTGAGTAATCTAATATGTTCCAGTTTCTTGCTTAAGAATATGGACTCAGGAGTCAAATTGTTTGGTATGACCATGGGCTTTGCAAATTACTAGTTTGATTTTCTCATTCTTTTTATTTATTTGACCATCTTGGGTATTCACTCTCTCTGTCTACATTTCTATCTCCCCTTTGCTTCAAATTCAGACAACCGAAATAATGCTTTATATTTAGAGTCATCATTGAAATCATATTTCAATCATTCTCTAATGGAAGGTGGGGCCAAGATGGAGGAATAGACAGATGCTTCTGGCGAGCCCTCTTACAACAAACACCTGAAAAAACAAGTGAAACAAACATTAAAGGCAAAGTTAGAAAATGAACTGAGTGGCAGGGGGAGGAAGAAGCAGTTCAGAAGCAGACAGGAATTACCAGACCTGAATCGCTGGGAGCCCTCAGGCACCATTCCCAGGAGCGGGTGTGTTGGGCTGGTACTAGCATTAAGCTGCAGTTTCTGCAGGGAAAAGCATCCAGCCACACAGCCTGCTCATACCCCTGGAACCAGAGAAGAACGGTGCTCTCGGCAAAAGCTAAGTATTTGCATACATTTTACTGTGCCCCCAGCCCCCAAGCCAGCTTCAGTGGCTGTCGATTCCCCTGGGCCTAAGATGGGCCCTGTTGAGTGCCTAGACCCATCCTTCAGCCTTGGAGATGGAGTAAATTTGCAACTGGGGGAAAAGAAAATTTGCCAGCTCCACTAAGAGGGGGAGCTCAGGACAGAAGTGGCTCCTGTCCAGGCATAAACAATCCATGGACTTTGAGTACCTTTCCCCCTGCATGGACCTGTGTGAGTGCCTATTTCAGGAAAATAGGCCCTTGTTGGCAGACTACAACTGTTTCAGCTGTGCTGTAAAGAGGTGGGTATTTGATGTTTGACACCACTTTGCCTATTAAACAGGGTCCTCACCTACCCACATCAGGGGCCTAAGGACTCGTGGCTCCACTCAGGTCACCCAGCCACCTGCAACAGAGGTCCAAGGATAACTGGTCCTTCCCAGTCCTTACAACCAAAACTTCGGGTGCCATGGTCCATCTGCAGAACCCACCCACCTGTATGCTCTAGGGAAGGGGGGACACGCTTTCCTCAGAGACACGTGTGGGATGATTCTCAGCCTTCTGCCTTGTTCAGAGTGTGACCTCCTGCTGCAACCAGATATTGGTACCTAGACCAATCACCCCTGCTAAGACTGTAGGACATCGCCTGTACCACACACTTGATGGTCAGCTACCGGGACACCTAAGCTGAATCTATACAAGAAAAGTGAATAGACTCCTAGACTGATATACCTGATAACAGCTCTAGCCATCTGGGGACAGGACGTCAGAGCTCCAAAGGCAAAAATAATCTAGCTGGCTCAGTTAAGGAACCCATTTGGGCGTATCAAAACAAACAAAGCAAGAAGCTACGACAGAGTAAGCAAACATAAAATAAACTAATACAATAACTTCTAGATGGCTCAAAGACAACAGTCACTATCAAGTCACTTAAAGAAACATACCATGATCACCTCAACAAGCTCTCAAAACAAAGAATCAAGGAATCTTCTAGATAAAAGTGCCTTCCTGGAATTACCAGATGCAAAATACAAAAGATTAGTATACAGGGCCCTTCAATCATTCTCCAATGTAAAAATAAAGCTGATAATCTGTGACAAGCACAGCTATTGTGGCTTTTTTAAGGAAAAATGCATATAAGTTCTTATAGGGATGTCTAGTGCATAATTACTTACGGTTGTTATTATTGTTATTAATAACAGTTCTTATGCATGACAGTCTCTAAAGAGCTGTGTGGTGCACTTCAAAAGTCAACAAAACTGGCATATACATATCTATTCCAGATCAGGATTGTCCAATAGGAATACATGCAAGAAATATACATGTGTGATTTTAAATTTTAGTATTTTTTTGTTTTTTATATTAAAAAAATTTAAAAGAAACAATATGAAATTATTTTAATAATATATTTTAACTCAGTGTATGTAAAATATAATTTAAATAATATTTATAAACAATTATTATTGAGAAACTTTGCACTCTTATTTATAAAAATTCTTAGAAACCCATTTAGAGAAACTCATTTTGACCGCTAAACTTTCACTGGAAGCACTTAACTTGTCTTTAGATTTAATGAAGTTTTCAGTTAAAAAGTATATTCACATAGCCAAGTTGTTCCAAACATACTTTAAAATTTTCCAATAACTGAGTCGAGTATCAGTTTTTAAATTAAAATTAGTCAATTTCTTTGTCATATTATCCACATTTAAAGTACTCAATGACAACATGTGTTTAGTGATACCACATTTGCTAGCACAGTTCTAAAGATAGCTCTGGTTTTACAGTTTACTTCTAATTATAGAATTTCTACCCCTAATTAAACTATTTTTATTCTCAAATGAATGTTTTCTGAGAGCTTGTGTTTTTATGCCCCTTTTGTGTGTTTTTCCATGTCCTTTCTGCTTGAATGTTTTGACGTTATGATGTACCAAATCATTATTTCAATAAAAATGTTTTTTAATTTGTAAAAGAAAATATTTGTAATCTTCTTAATCATCTTTTTGCATTATCATATTGCTCATCCTCTGAAATGCAGTCAATGTCATTTGAAGACCACTTTTCTTGAATAAGTAGTCAAATGACTAGAATTAGACATTTTATTCAATTATCTACTGGTGGAGTCTTTTAAATAAAAATTTTAATATGTTAAATCATTTTGTAAAATCCTGAACAGTCTTCACTCAGTAATTTATTAAAAAAAAATATGTGTATGTATATATATAGTCACGTATCTATGATATACAGAGATAAAAAACCATATCACATGTCACATGGTTAAAGATAGCATTTGAAATAAAATAATAAATAAATCTGTTTTACTCCACACCTAAGTATGCATCTTTAGGGTATTGCCAATGTTACATGTTGACAGTCTGGGAAAAGTAGAAAGAGGGATTTATCACAATGGCAGGAGCAGTGCAGAGGATGCTTTCAGAAATTCCAATGAATTATAAAAGCAAGTAACTCAAAGTCAGGACTCAACACATTAGATGAAAGGAAGTTTCAATAAAAATATGATTTACTTCAAAAGAAACAAAGATGCAAAATCATTTTCTGAAATCTCAGGAATGGGTAAGCAATTGTAGTAAATGTATAATTTTCATCTTCAAACATATATTAATCAAATAAGTGAAGCTTGTGATATAATTAATAGTACATTTTTTAAAACGGCAAAATTATGTTAAAATTAAAATTAACAAATAGAGAAATTGAGAAGCTAGGAAGAAAGTTGAATCAATAAAATTAACAGATGGAAAAATCAAGGATATTAAAGCATTAAATAAAGAGAATGCTAGGGAAGATGAAAGTTTTGGACAAACTAGAAACACATACAGACCTCACGTATGGGGAGCTTCAGAATAAGAGTCAAACGCATCAATAGGAAATGGGAATAACAGGAAAAACTTCATAATTTCTGCACATATAAGAAATGTAAAGTACATGATTATAGGAGAAGGCTTACTTCCTGTTAAAACTGATAACCTGGGCTTATCATCAACAAGAATCCATGATATATTGATCTCTAAACAGAAACAATTGCAAACAGCTAGTTGGTGACAGAACAAGAAAGGTGACTTTACTTCCTAACTTCCACTTTGGTTACCTTTCCATTACTCAGGTGCTTCTAACATTCCACAGGACTTTATATAGAGCTGATTTAATGTCCCTGTTCCTCAGACAGTAGATAATGGGGTTCAAGATTGATGGCGCCACAGAATAGAACTCCAGTAGGTTTAGAAGAGAAGATGCATCAGAGACTGGCTTTAAATAAGCAACAGCACCTGTTACAAGGAACACACCACAATGAGATGAGGCGAGCAGATGGAAAAGGCTTTTGATTGGTTCTGTCTGGATGGAATCATTAACACAGTGGAGAAAATATACACATATGAGACCACAATGCAAACTAAACGTGAAAATGCATAACAGACTCCAATGGACACACTGATGTCAATGGTGGCATGTTCTTCAGAACAAGTGAGCTGTAGGAGTGCAGGAACATCACAGAAGAACTGATGGATCTTCTTGGAGCCACAGAAGTTGAGAGAGAATGCCCCACCTGAGTAGAAGATTCCCAAGGCCCCACCGTTGAACCAAGACACACCCATCATCTGAACACAGACCCTCTTGCCCAAGACAGCCTCATAGTGCAGAGGGCAGCAAATGGCAATATAGCAGTCATAGGACATTGCAGTGAGAATGCTAATCTCCGACTCTGCCAAGAGCACCAACAAGAAGAGCTGCAACGCACACCCAAGGAAAGAGTTGAAGTCAATGAAGGTGATGGAGTTGAGGATGGATTTGAGCACAGTGGCAGAAATGAGACACAGATCTAAGAAGGACAAATGCCTGAAAAAAGTACATTGGAGTGTGGAGGCATTGATCAGGAATTGTGAGAAGCATGATGAGAACATTTTCCATTGTGGGCACTAACTAGGTAGATCAGTGAGAAGAATGCAGCATGTAGCCTCAGCAGCATCCAACTTTCAGTGAAAATGATGAGCAAGAATTCCATGATTAGTGTATGATTGGTCATGTTTTGAAATTATAAGTCACCTATTGAGTAAAGCAAATAAACTTATGTTAATATATTTTTATTAATTATTTAAGGTCCACCAAAAACATATATTATTATCAATTATTTAAGGTCCTCAGATAATGCAAAGGAGTCCTTGAATGGCAAAAATGATTACGTGCTCCATTCCTACCCCAAAGATTGGCATTTTTAACCCACCCAGAGGCACCTTGGAAGACAGTCCTGGTGGTCTGCTTCCAAAAGGTTACAGCTTTAAAAACCCTGTAGAGCAGTTCTACTCTGCACAAATGGAGTCGTTGTGAGTAGGAATAGGCAGTACGAACAATTTGAGCTTGACTGCCAACCTAATCGTTGACTGTTCGAGGCCATTCAGCACGACTGCAGGAGAAAAGGTCATCAATCTGCTTCCATTATGATTACAAAAAGAAAACCTTATGGAGCAGTTCTACTCTGTAACAGGTTGTGTCTTCATGAATGGGAATCAACTTGATGGCAACTAACAACAACAAAATTAATTGTTTGGTCTAGACAAAAAAGCTTAAAAGTACCAAGATAGTCATATTTTTAGTCTTCTCAGGTATAAAACAGCTATGGGTATAATAATCCAATTTACTTGGCCTTAAATTAATGTGAAAGAAGAAATGAACTCTACACCCTTCTCTAATTACTTAAAATGATCTCTATTGTTGTTGTTAGGTGCCGTCGAGTTGTTCCGACTCATAGCGACCTTATGCACAACAGAACAAAACACTGCCCTGTCCTGAGCCATCCTTATAATCGTTCTTATACTTGAGCTCATTGTTGCAGGCACTGTGTCAATCCACCTCAGTGAGGGCCTCCCTCTTTTCCGCTGACCCTGTACTCTACCAAGCGTGATGTCCTTCTCCAGGGACTCATCCTTCCTGACAACATGTCTAAAGTACGTAAGACACAGTCTAGCCATCCTTGCTTCTAAGGAACATTCTGGTTGTACTTCTTCCAAGAGAGGTCTGTTCGTTCTTTTGGCAGTACGTGGTATATTCAATATTTTCACCAACAACACAATTCAAAGGCATTAATTCTTCTTCGGTCTTCCTTGTTCATTTTCCAGCTTTTGCATGCATATGATATGATTGAAAATACCATGGTTTGGGTCAGGAACACCTTAGTCTTCAGGGTGACATCTTTGCTCTTCAACACTTTAAAGAGGTCCTTTGCAGCAGATTTACCCAATGCAATGCGTCTTTTGATTTCTTGACTGCTGCTTCCATGGCTGTTGATTGTGGTTGCAAGTAAAATGAAATCCTTGACAACTTCTATCTTTTCTCCATTTATCATGATGTTGCTCATTGTTCCAGTTGTGAGGATTTTTGTTTTCTTTATGTTGAGGTGGAATCCATACTGAAGGCTGTGGTCTTAGATCTTCATTAGTAAGTGCTTCAAGTTCTCCTCACTTTCGGCAAGCAAGGTTGGGTCAGCATAACACAGGTTGTTAATGAGTCTTCCTCCAATCCTGATGCCCCATTTCTTCATATAGTCCAGCCTCTTGTATTATTTGCTCAGCATACAGATTGAATAGGTATGGTGAAAGAATACAACTCTGACGCACACCTTTCCTGACTTTAAAACAATCAGTATCCCCTTGTTCTGTCCAAACAACTGCCTCTTCATCTGTGTAAAGGTTCCTCATGAGCACAATTAAGTGTTCTGGAATTCCCATTCTTTGCAATGTTATACATAGTTTGTTATGGTCCACACTGTCGCATGCCTTTGCATAGTCAATAAAACGCAGATAAACATCCTTCTGGTATTCTCTGTTTCAGCCAGGATTCATCTGATATCAGCAATATCCCTGGTTCCATGTCCTCTTCTAAAACCGGCATGAATTTCTGGCAGTTCCCTGTCAATATACTGCTGCAGCCATTTTTGAATGATCTTCAGCAAAATTTTGCTTGCGTATGATATCAATGATATTGTTCTATAATTTCCACATTCGGTTGGATCACCTTTCTTGGGAATAGGCATAAATACGGATCTCTTCCAGTCAGTTGGCCAGGAAGCTGTCTTCCATATTTCTTGGCATAGACAAGTGAGCAACTCCAGGGCTGCACCTGTTTGTTGAAACATCTCAATTGATATTCCATCAATTCCTGGAGCCTTGTTTCTCACCAATGCTTTCAGAGCAGCTTGGACTTCTTCCTTCAGCACCATCGGTTCCTGATCATATGCCACCTCTTGAAATGGTTGAACATTGACTAATTCTTTTTAGTACAATAACTCTGTGTATTCCTTCTATCTTCTTCTGATGCTTCCTGCGTCTTTTAATGTTTTCCCCATAAAATCCTTCACTATTGCAACTCGAAGCTTGAATTTTTCCTTCAGTTCTTTCAACTTGAGAAATGCTGAGCATGTTCTTCCTTTTTGGTTTTCCATCTCCAGCTCTTTGCACACGTCACTATAATACTTTACTTTGTCTTCTCGAGCTGCCCTTTGAAATCTTCTGTTCAGTTCTTTTACTTCATCAATTCTTCCTTTTGCTTTGTCTGCTCAATGTTCGAGAGCAAGTTTCAGAGTCTCCTCTGTCATCCATCTTGGTCTTTCCTTCTTTCTTGTCTTTTCAATGACATCTTGCTTTCTTCATGGATGATGTCCTTGATGTCATTCCACAACTCATCTGGTCTTTGGTCGCTAGTGTTCAATGAGTCAAATCTGTTCTTGAGATGGTCTCTAAATCCAGGTGGGATATAGTCAATGTCATATTTTGGCTATCGTGGACTTGCTCGGATTTTCTTCAGTTTCAGGTTGAACTTGCATATGAGCAATTGATGGTCTGTTCCACAGTCCACCCCTGGCCTTGTTCTGACTGAAGATATCGAGCTTTTCCATCATCTCTTTCCACAGATGTAGTCAATTTGATTTCTGCATGTTCCATCTGGGGAGGCCCGTGTGTATAGTCTCTGTTTACGTTGGTGAAAGAAGGTATTTGCAATGAAGAAGTCGTTGGTCTTGCAAAATTCTATCATTCGATCTCCAGCATTGTTTCTATCACCAAGGCCATATTTTCCAACTACTGATCCTTCTTCTTTGTTTCCAACTTTTGCATTTCAATCACCAGTAATTATCAACGCACCTTGATTGCATGTTCGATACATTTCAAACTGCAGCAGCTGATAAAAATCTATTTCTTCATCTTTGGCCCTAGTGGTTGGTGCGTAAATTTGAATAATAGTCATATTAACTGGTCTTCCCTGCAGGTGTATGGATATTTTCCTATCACTGACAGCGTTGTACTTCAGGGTAGATCTTGAAATGTTCTTTTGACAATGAATGCAACACCACTCCTCTTCAAGTTGTCATTCCCAGCGTAGTAGACTACATGACTGTCTGATTCAAAATGGTCAATACCAGTCCATTTCAGCTCACTAATGCCTAGGATACCGATGTTTATGTGTTCCATTTCATTTTTGACGATTTCCAACTTTCCTAGATTCATACTTTGTACATTCCAGGTTCCAGTTATTAATGGATGTTTGTAGCTGTTTCTTCTCATTTTGAGTCATGCCGTATCAGCAAATGAGGGTTGGGTTCTGAAAGCTTTACTCCATTCTATTCATTAAGGTCGACTCTACTTTGAGGAGGCAGCTCCTCCCCAGTCATCTTTTGAGTGCCTTCCAGCCTGGGGGGCTCATTTTCCCACACTGTATCAGACAATGTTCCATTGCTTTTCAGAAGTAGACTGCCGGGTCCTTCTTCCTAGTCTGTCTTAGTCTGGAAGCCCAGCTGAAATCTGTCCTCCATGGGTGACCCTGTTGGTATCTGAATACTAGTGGCATAGCTTCCAGCATCACAGCAACATCCCAGTCCCTACAGCATGACAAACTGACAGACACGTGGGGGAAAATGATCTCTAGGTAAGTTTATCTCTATTTGGATTCACAGTGTTAGCTATGTAATTACAATTGTAATAAGGTGTAACTTTAGCCTACTTGATGGAAGTTTTGGTGAGTTAGAAGTCATGGATAGATTTTCTGCTTCCTGCACAGTGCAATCTTTTAAAATAGTAGCTTATGAGGAGATGCTATAATTGATTATTTCCCATTTTTCCTTAAATACATGAATGTTTTGCTAAAAATTTCATTATAGTGTGTTTTTTTTCCATTTTGTGTAATTATCTAGTAAAACACACACCACTCATTGTCATCAAGTTCGTTACAACACATAGCCACCTTATAAGACAGAGTAGAACTGCCCCATAGGGTTTCCAAGACTGTAATTTCTATGGAAGCAAACTATCACATCTTTCCTTCTCAGAGAAACTGTTGAGTTCAAACTGCTAAGTGCTTTAACCACTGCACTACCAGGGTTCATTAGATACCTAGATATCTAGTATAACACACACACACACATACACAAAATAGAAAGCTACTCTAGTTATTTGACAAATTGGTTTTCAAATGTATTGTGAACTTTTTCATGAAAAGAGCGCAACCTGAGACTACAAGCCAGATGTTTAACATAATATTCTAGGTAGGATTTAATTAACCGTGAGAACAAACAAACATAGCTGGGGAGTGCATCTGAGGGGAGAGGCTGAGTATCCTCCTAACTTAAAGATTCACAGATCAGATCATTTGAGGTCACTGCTGTTGTTAGGTGCCATCGAGATGGCTCCAGCTAATAGTGACCCCTATGTACAACTAAACAAAACACTGCCAGGTCCTGCACCATCCTCACAGTCATTATGTTTGAACCCATTGTTACAGCCACTGTGTCAATTCATCTCACTGAAGGTCTTCGTCTTTTTTGCTGACCCTCTACTTTACGAAGCATGATGTCCTTTTCCAGGGTTAAAAAAAAAAAAAAGATAGAAAAAACTCTTTTTTTTTTTTTGCCCAAAGTATGTGAGATGAAGCCTTGCTATCCTTGCTTCAATCCAAAATTGGTTTGGGGTCATGTTTCCCTCCTCAGAACACTCTTAAGAGTCTATCTTTGATTTTACTTCAGCATCTCTTGGATGACATTTTCTCCACTTGCCCATGCAGTCTTACTTCTGCTCCAATACTTGTGGCTTTTTCAGAAAACACTCTAAAATCAGAAAAAATAATCTGGCTTAACCTCTTTAAATGAAACTTGTCTCTGATACACATGGCTTTAATTATGCACTGACTACAAAAAGTTGGGGGAACTCCCTCCCTCACCCCTGCAGCCTCTTTTCATCCATCTGTTCTCAGTCAGGCTTCTGAGAAGTTCCTGACCTGGGCCCATCACTGCTACATTATCCTCCTTCTCTATAACAGTTGTATTTATGGGTGATGTCAACATGGCAAAATTTCTTCTGAAAGCTAAAGGTACTGGGACTCACAGTAATTTTCCTAGTTAGACTCTTCCACCTGTACAAAACCTTGCATTTAGTTTAAGGTTAGTGCCTTCATTATCTTAGTTCCCCAGGACCTAACACAGTGATTGTACAACCAAAATGAGGGCAGCCATTTTTCATTCTCCTTATGACAGTGACAGTCCCTCCGTGTCCCTACTTTAATGTTCCTCCTCTACACCCGGAAAAATGGGCTTTGGATTTCCATAGGCTCTTTATGTAGTTTCTGCAGCTTTCATGTAATGGTTTCTTAACTATTGACAAGTTCCATTTTGTTCATCTATTTCTTAAACTATAATTCCAAGAAGTGGAAGTCAGAATATGCATATGTGATCTGATCTGATTTCAAGAATAGTAACACTTTTACATAACTTTTCTGTAAAACATTCAGTTATTTTCTAAGAATGATTTCTAATCTTCAGCACTTTAAGAATAATGATGTATGTAATTTTCACGCTATATGACTGACTTGAAGAGAATCCAGTGAAATCTTGGACAAAATAAGGGTGACGAGAGGAGGAAGAAGAGGGTGGTTTAAGAAAAGAAAATAGAAAGATAACTGAAGTAATTGTAAGAAGGAAGAGAACCACATAGCAAAGTTTAGAGACATCAATTAAAAATGAGAGAGAGTTTCAAGGAAAAGGGAAACAGCATCATGTGCTGCAAAGCTTATCATGAAGTAACAAAAAATTAATCCTACCTGTTTATGACAGTAAAAAAAAAAACATTGGTCAATTACAAGGGAGCTAATTGACAGAGTAGCAGGATATGAACTGGGTCAGATGAGATGAAGGGGCAACCAAACACATTATATACACTCTTTATATATGCTGGCAATTGAAACCCAGGATAAATATAAAGTTAATTATTATGTGATCAGTGATGTAGTACAATTTTTTTTTTAATCTTGAGCATTGAACACGCAATTCCTTAAATTCAAAGACACAGGAAGAAAGAATGGACAAAAGGAAAAGAGAGTGAGAGAAATGGGGAAAGGGAAAGAAAGGAAACAGAAAGTGAAAAAGAAGAATGAGGATGATGAGGGAGCCAAATAGAGCAGTACACATTAATGGAACTATGTTTTGGGAGAATGACGAGCTGTAGGAACAAGAACATTTGAGGGAATAGAAGATATGATACGGAAAAAGAACGACTTTTCCTCTGGAAAAGGAAGAGAAGAATATAACCATAATCTCTTGAATGTAAGGGGACCATTTCAATAGGCCTTCATTTTGTTTTCTCTCCCATCCACATACCAACAGGGTTAGCAAGAGTAGACACTGTTTCCAGGATGAGCACTCATATCCCTACCTTCAGAAAACCCATCCCTTCCAGCACAGATGATTTTCTGAGGAGTAAATTAACTGGTGCTTTGAGGTTCAAAACTTACCAGCAATTGGCAATTTCATGGTATTTAACAAACTTTGAATAAATTTACTGGAGAAAGACGGCCCTGGTAAAACCTTCAGAGCAATGAAGGAGAGCCAACATATAACTCCCGATGAACTAGATCAGGCATTTGTAATTATGCTGTTTCACTGCTGGGGATAAAACCTGGAGCAGGGTCTACATGTCTACATACAATTCCACATAATTAAATAAGGGTTTAAAAGGCATGTCCCCATCAGCCTTCTAACACTGTGAAATGTTTATAATATATGCAACGTTCCTAAAATCAAGGACTGCTTAAGGGGGCTCTAAATATTGGGTACAACTAGAATACTCCTTAGAAGCAAGGATGGCGAGAGTGCATCTTATATATTTTGGACAAACTTTGGACAGGTTGTCGGGAGGAATCAGTTCCTGGAGAAGGACATCATGCTTGGTAAACTATAGAGTCAGCAGAAAAGAGGAAGAACCTCAATGAGGTGGACTGACACAGTTGCTGCAACAATGAGCTCAAGCATAACAACAATTATAAGGATGGTGTAGGACTGGGCAGTGTTTCGTTCTATTGTGCATAGGGTCACCATGAGTCGGAACCTTCTTGACGGCACCTAACAAAAACAACAACAAATATTGGGTAGAGCCAGGTACATATCTTTCTCCACAATTTATATATCAAATTGAAAATAGGCACAGAGTTTCTGTTTGAGGTGATTAAAAAAAATTGGGGAAATAATAGTGGTGATGGTTAAAAACAAACAAACTTTGTCACAATGGGAAGGAGAGGAATGGTGTCTAAGGCTGGGTTCTCAAGAGAAGCAAAACCATAAACACACACTTCTCTTCTATACATATATATATTTACATATGAATATATAGAGAGAGAAGAAGAGAGAGACGTAGAGTTTTATATCAAAGAAATGGCTCACACAGTTGTAGAGGCTGGAAAGTCCCAAGTACATGGATGAGGGTGGAGGCTTCTCCTGACTCTTGTAGTTACAGGGGCTGGGGAGCCCAAGATTGGCAGGTAAAATGGCAGGTCACTGTTTTACAGACTGTAGAGGCTGATGAATCCCAAGATAGGTAGTAAGCTACTAGCTCAAGTCCTATGAACCAGAGGTCTGATGAACAGGAGCCACTACAGGATACAGAGTGAGCAAAATCCAGAGAGCTTTGCCAGAGAGTCTACATATATTGGATGCAGGTGGCATCACCCCCCTTCCCCCCAGAAACTCCCTTTCAACTGGTTGGCTTCTTATAGCAGATCTTGTCAAGGCGGTGATTATAGTATATCAGATCTCGTTATGGAAGTGATTATGTCATACATAGCTGCCAAACTACATCATAACTGCAAAACCACTGAGAATTATGGTCCAGCCAAATTGACACACAACCGTAACTATAACCAAATTCCTCAGGTTCTTGTCCTGTCCTATTAGTCTATTGAAACAAAATGGACACTGATGGCAAGGGAACCAGAAAGTGGCAATTTATTGTCTGCGCAGACAAGAGGCAAGTTGGGGCCTAGCATGAAGGTTTGGCACCAAATACAAACCATGGTTAGAGGCTGAGGTTTGCAAGGATGGCAAATAATGTTACAATTATCAAGCAAAGTCAGTAGAAGCAGCATTTATAGAATAAGACTGAAAAGAATGCTCTCTCAAAAACTTCTAGATTTCAAAATAGTTTAAAAGGAAAAGGGGGTAAAAGATAAATAAGCAATTTGGAACTTCTCTTCTCTCCAAAGTTTTTGTAAAAAAAAAAAAACAAAAAACAAAAAAAAACTCTTGTTTTTAAGTTACAGGAATAGCCAGAGAGCAATGCAATTATTTTCCTATGTGCTTTCAGGCTTCTGTTTCAGATTTACCCATTCAAACTCATGATGATTTTGATTGAGCACCTCTGTCCTCTGCATCTCAATCTGTGTGTTGTTGTTGTTGTTAGGTGCTGTCGAGTTGGTTGGTTCCAACTCATATCGACCTCTTTTCTGCTGACCCTGTACTTTGCCAAGCATGGTGTCCTTCTCCAGGGACTGATCCCTCCTGACAACATGTCCAAAGTATTAAGACGCAGTCTCACCATCCTTGCTTCTAAGGAACATTCTGGTTGTACTTCTAAGACAGGTTTGTTTGTTCTTTTGGCAGTCCATGGTATATTTAATATTCTTTGCCAACGCCACAATTCAAAGGGGTCAATTCTTCTTCGGTCTTCTTTATTCATTGTCCAGCTTTCACATGCATATGATGTGACTGAAAATATCATGGCTTGGGTCAGGCACACCTTAGTCTTCAAGGGGACATCTTTACTTTTTGACACCTTAAAGAGGTCCTTTCCATCAGATATGCCCAATGCAACGCGTCTTTTGATTTCTTGACTGCTGCTTCCATGCATGTTGATTGTGGATGCAAGTAAAATGAAATCCTTGACAACTTCTATCTTTTCTCCATTTATCATGATGTTGCTCATTGTTCCAGGTGTGAGGATTTTTGTTTTCTTTATGTTGAGGTGGAATCCATACTGAAGGCTGTGGTCTTAGATCTTCGTCAGTAAGTGCTTCAAGTCCCCTTCACTTTCAGCAAGCAAGGTTGTGTCATCTGCATAACACAGGTTGTTAATGAGTCTTCCTCCAACCCTGATGCCCCGTTCTTCTTCATACAGTCCAGCTTCTCGTATTATTTACTCAGCATACAGATTGAATAGGTATGGTGAAAGAATACAACCCTGACGCACACGTTTTCTGACTTTAAACCAATCAGTATCCCCTTGTTCTGTCTGAACAACTGTCTCTATGTAATGGATCCTCATGAGCACAATTAAGTGTTCTGTAATTCCCATTTTTCACAACGTTATGCATAATTTGTTATGATCCACACAGTCAATAAAACACCGGTAAACATCCTTCTGGTACTCTCTTCTTTCAATCAGTCTATGTAGTCAGTCTCCAAGTTCTAAAATACAAAGGAAATGTGCCACTGATGTCCTATGTCTCAGGCAAATCTTGCTCCAGTGAGGACCAAGGATTTTAAAACAGTTACAAATGGACCTTTCTAGACTACATAGAATTCTCCTGGGAGGTCAGACTTTCAGATACGCTTAAATTTCACTTTCTAGACTCTAAAGCTTAGGAGACTCTGTCCTTCTTGTCTCCCATCTCAGATGTGAGAGCTGAGGGCATTGTCCTTTCCTCCAGTGAGACAAAAGAGTTGATCTCTGGAACTCATTAGAAAGAATCCTTCCAGCAATCCTTTACTCCTTCTATGTATGTGATTACTGAATCCTAAGACATTCATTTGCTTCTAAATCATGTAACAATTTAAATTTAGGTCTGCATCTACATAATCTTTTTCTTTCTTTTTTTGATTGTGCTTTAAGTGAAAGTTTACAAATCAAGTCAGTCTCTCATACTAAAACTTATACACACCTTGCTACGTATGCCTAGTTGCTGTGTCCCTAATGAGACAGCACACTCCCACTCTCCACCTTGTATTCCACATGTCAATTCAGCCAGCTCCTTTCCCCCTCTGCCTTCTCATCTCCCCTCTAGACAGGAGCTGCCCACACGGTCTCATGTGTCTACTTGATCCAAGAAGCTCACCCCTCACCAGTATCATTTTCTGTCTTATAGTCCAGTCCAATCCCTATCTAATGAGTTGGCTTTGGAAATGGTTTCAGTGTTGGGCTAACAGAAAGTCCAGGGACCATGACTTCTGGGATCCCTCCAGCCTCAGTCAGACCATTGAATCTGTTTTTTTTTTTTTTTTTTTCAAACGAAATTGAGGTCTGCATCCCACTGTTCTCCTCCATCAGGGATTCTCTGTTATATTCCCTGTCAGGGCAGTCATCGGTTGTAGCCGGGCACTATCTAGTTCTTCTGGTCCCAGGCTGTTGAAGTCTCTCCTTTGTGTGGCCCTTTCTGTCTCTTGGGCTCAAAATTACCTTGTGCCTTTGGTGTTCTTCATTCTCCCTTACTCCAAGTGGGTTGAGACCAATTGATCATCTTCGATGACTGCTTGCTAGCATTTAAGACCCCAGACACCACTCACCAAGGTGGGATGCAGAATGTTTTCTTAACACTTTTTCTTATGCCAATTGACCTAGATATCCCCTGAAACCATGGTCCCCAAATCCCTGCCCCTGCTACTCTGGCCTTCGAAGTGTTTGGTAGTATTCAGGAAACTTCTTTGCTTTTGTTTTAGTGCAGTCGTGCTGAACTCTCCTGTATTGCGTGTTGTCTTTCCCTTCACCTAAAATAGTTCTTGTCTACTATCTAATTAGTGAATACCCCCTCCCTCCCTCCCCACCCTGTAACCATCAAAGAATATTTTTTCTGTGTTTAAACTATTTCTTGAGTGCTTATAATGGTGGTCTCATATAATATTTGTCCTTTTGCAACTAACGCCTTCCAGATTCCTCCATGTTATGAGATGTTTTGCTGATTCATCATTGTTCTGTATCATTGCATAGCATTCCATTGTGTGAATATACCATAATTTATTTATCCATTCATCCATTGATGAGCACCTTGGTTGCTTCCTTCTTTTTGCTATTGTAAACAGTACTGCAGTGAACATGATTGTGCATATATCTGTTCATGTGAAAGCTCTTATTTCTCTATGAATTATTAAGAGAAGTAGGATTTCTGGATCATATGCAAGTTCTATTTCTAGCCTTTTAAGGAAGCCCCAAATCGATTCCCAAAGTGGTTGTACCATTTTACATTCCCACCAGCAGTGTGTAAGAGTTCAAGTCTCTTCACAGCCTTTCCAACATTTATTATTTTGTGTTTTTTGGATTAATGCCAGCCTTGTCAGAGTGAGATGAAATCTCATTGTAGTTTTGATTTGCATTTCTGTAATGGCTAATGATCTTGAGTATTTTCTCATGTATCTGTTAGCTGTCTGAATGTCTCCTTTGGTGAAGTGTCTGTTCATATCCGTTGCCCATTTTTTAATTGGTTTGTCTTTTTGTTGTTGAGTTTTTGGAGAATCATATAGATTTTTTTAGAGATCAGACTCTAATCGGAATAGTCATAGCTAAATTTTTTTTCCCCCTGTCTGTAGGTAATTTTTTTACTCTTTTTGTGAAGTCTTTCAATGAGCATAAGTGTTTGATTTTTAGGTGCTCCCAATTATTTAGTTTCTCTTCTGATGTTTGTGCATTGTTAGTAATGTTTTGTATACTGTTTATACCATGTATTAGCCCTTCTAGTGTTGCCTCTATTTTTTTTCTCCCATAATCTTTATTGTTTTAGATTTTATATTTAGGTCTTCGATCCATTTTGAATTATTTTTTGTGCATGGTGTGAGGTATGAGTCTTGTCTCATTTTTTTTTTTTTTGCAGATGAATATCCAGTTATGCCATCACCATTTGTTAAAAAGACTGTCTTTCCTCATTTAACTGACTTTGGGCCTTTGTCAAATATCAGCTGCTCATATGTGGATGGATTTATGTCTGGATTCTCAATTCTGTCCCATTGGTCTATGTGTCTGTTGTACCAGTACCAGGCTGTTTCAACCACTGTGGCAGTATAATATGTTCTAAAATCAGGTAGTTTGAGGCCTCCCACTTTGCTCTTCTTTTTCAGTAATGCTTTACTTTTCCAGGGCCTCTTTCCCTTCCATATGAAGTTGATGATTTGTTTCTCTATCTCATTAAAAAGTATCATTGGAATTTGGATCGGAATTGCATTGTATCTATAGATCGCTTCTGGTGGAATTAATATTTTTACAATGTTGAGTCTTCCTATCCATGAGCACGGTATGTTTTTCTACTTATGTGGGTTTCTTGGAGTAGTGCCTTGTAGTTTTCTTGGTATAGGTGTTTTACGTCTCTGGTTAGATTTATTCCTAAGTATTTTATCTTCTTGGGGGCTATTGTAAATGGTATTGATTTACTGATTTCCTCTCTGAAGTTCCTTTTTGTTGGTGTAGAGGAATCCAACTGATTTTTTGTGTTTATCTTGTATCCTGATACTCTGCTGAACTCTTCTATTAGTTTCAGTAGTTTTCTTGAGGATTCTTTATGGTGTCTGTGTATAACTTCATGTCATCTGCAAATACAGATACTTTTGCATCTACATAATCTTTACTTTGGCTGTAATAATCTTGGTCTGATATTGGGAAGGACACTAAGAAATATAGATTTTGGGAGTCTGTAACGTGGATTTTGTTTAAGTCCTTGAATCACAAACACATTTCTCGCTGATTTGACTGGAGGCTTGATCTAAGCCAGTGCCCAGTGAGGATAACTTACTTTCAGATTGCCACTAATGACCAGAGATATCTGGGTAGAAAATTCCCAAGAGACTTAATTTGCAAGACCTGTAGCAGTTCTCAAGGAATGTCCATGGGGTACTTATGAGCATCCCGAGAATCACTGTTCTTCTTGGAAGCAACGTCATAACAAAACTCCAAAAACTAGTTGTCATCGAGTCAACCCCAACTCATGGTGACCCCATATGTGCCAGAGTAGAATTGTGCTCCATAGGATTTTTAATGGCTGATTTTTCAGAAGAAAATCACCAGGATTTTCTTCCAAGGTACCTCTGGGTGGGTTTAAACTTCCAGCCTTTCAGTTAGCAGTCAAGCACATTAACCAGAAGCTCAGCAGGACTTTCCTATGTTGGAATAAGGTGGACGTATTTTCAAAGCCCGACCTTGTAATGTTTTCTTTGTCTTCTAGAGAAGACACGAATCTCCCCTCATTTGTCCACTGGTTTCCTCTGAATTACTTCTTCTGAGGTTTTTGTCCTCCAGATGCTGTGGACGATACACCGTCCATGTTGTTTATGCCTTGTTTCTGTCATCTCCAACCCCTTGTTCACACGCACGCATTCATCATGGAGTTGATGTTTAGATTATATCTTCCTCCTCATCTATTTCTGATATCATCATGGTATTTTAAAAACACTTGTCTTAAGAACCATATTACAGTTGGCCCCATGGACCATCATCATGTTTAAACTCTCCCTTTGTCCATCTAAGCAACTGCCATGCAAATTCTTAACCCTTGGACACTTGTTATTTATTGTTTATACATCCTAGTTTTTGAACACTGGAGTAAAACACATAACCGTAAATGAACTTGATACAATTTCTTATAGGACCATTGTAGGTAATGGGTCTTTCCTCTATTTTAAATTTCCCCCATTCTCTTACATGCTCCTTCAGAAACTCTTATGATATGTATGTATACACTGTCTCTGTTTTGTAAGCTTCTTTAAAATCCCTTTGTTACTATTGGGTTAATGACATATCAGCCACTTTTTATGCCTCTGGACCTCAAAGGTAAGGGGTGGCATAGTGGTTAAGAATTCAGCTGCTAACCGAAAGGTTGGCAGTTTGAATCCACCAACCACTCCTTGGAAATGCTGTGGGGCAGTTCTACACTGTCCTAAAGGGTCACTCTGAATTGGAACCGACTCCACTGACACCTAACAACAACAACAGATACATTTAGAGTAAAGGTGCGTCCCTTCTTGAAATGCGTGTAGCTCAGCAGCCCAGAGTTAGAGCCTCATTGTTGTGTAGTATGAGCACTCTAATTAGGTGATACTTCCTGGATGTGTTAGTTTTGTAAACTTTTGCCTTTTTTGCCTTCATTTCTGAGATATAAGGTTAGCAAGCATAATTAGGGCTTCCCTGTGTGGTAGTTAGGGAGCCCTAATGTTTTTTTAAAATTTTTTTCCATGTTGTATTTGGAAAGCCAGAGATTCCTCATGTAACCTAATGGAAAAGCTTTTACAATAAATTATTTATAAAACTTTCATTGGTGTATTGTCATACAACAGATCAGTGGTACCAGTGGTACCAGAGTGCCACTTGCCTCATTTGTGTCTTGTATAACCAGGTGATATTTCTCAAAATCCATGTTACCAACCAAAAATTTGAACATAGTTAGTAGGCATGCGTTCCAATAGTGAAAACACATGCCAAAAAAAATTAATGAGAAAAAAATGTAATTACAAAAGTTAATTGTCTTTAGTATTTCCCATCTCTTTGTATCTCAGTGCTCCATTCTTGATGGAGATGCTTTCTACAGGACCATCTCCTAGTTTCTCTCTCTCTCTCTCTTTTCTTCTTCTTCTTAATTTGTGCTGTATCTGCTCTTTAATACATGGATTGAATTTTTATTTTCAGTTGTCATTTCTTTATTTCTAGAAATTCTGTTTCTTTTTCAACTCTTACCAACTATAATGTTTTTATCTGTATTAATACTTTATACTTTATTTTCTTTTTTAAACGTTGAAATATTTATCCTTGTTATGTAATAATTCTAAAATATAAAATGTTTATGTGTCTTTTTTTTTTACTTTTCTTTGGCAGCTTGTCTTCTCATATGTTATGTGTACGTGTGTGTGTGTTTTGTTTGTCTGTTTTTAATTGTGATCTTATATTCCCTTGAATTTTTTCTGTTACTGAGTACTATATTTAAAGTGAGTTACATTGAGACATATGAATATGTTTCTGTGGAGTGCCCCAGGGTAATACCAATCCAGAAATCCTCTAAACAAAGCTAAAATTTTCATATATTACAGATTATATGAACTCTTGTCCCAATCTCTCAGAAGAGCAAATTGATTCCAAAAAATGACAAGAAAGGGAGAAATTCTGAAATGTTTTTCTTCATATATTTACTGTTTAAAGATGTATGTGTCCCCACCATAACTTTTTGCTGAAGGATTTATTTTCTAATCATACAAAGAATTCTAGGTTTACCCAAATGGTGACCTTGTTCCAGGTTATATACTCTGTTCTCTGGGCACTTTCATCTAAAGTCTAGGTACCCAAGAAATGAGATTTCTCCATGCTTTTGTGTATCTGTAGTTCTTTATTTTAATACTGAGTAAAAAAATTATATGGGTATAACTCAATTTGTTAATCCATTCACCGGTCTAGGGACATTTACATGCAAGTAGTTGTGTAGACATATATTTTTATTACTTGTGTGTAAATATTTAGGACTGGAATTGTTGAATATTCTCTAGTTCTAATATAGTGCCACACTATTTTTCAAAAGTGGTGGAGCAATTTTGCATTCTTGCTAGCAATGTATGAAAATTATACTCATTCCACAACCTCATCAACACCTGGTGTTAGCAGTCTTTTTAATTGTACTCTTCTAGAGTGTGTACAAAGGAGTGCTGGTGGAGAGATGATTAAGCACCCAACTGTTAACCAAAAGGTTGGCAGTTTGAACTTATCCAGTAGCTCCATGGGAGAAAGACCTGGCAATCTGATTCCATAAGGATTACAGCCAAGAAAACCCTATGGGACAGTTCTACTCTGTCACATGTGAGTCAGAATTGACTGAACAGTACCAAACAACAACAGTGTGTGTATAGCAGTATTTTGTAGCTTTTATTTGCATTTCCCTGATGAATAGTAATGTTGAGCATCATTTCATGTGCTTATTTGCCAACTGTTAATCTTTTTTAATGAAACTCCTCCTTAAATCTCATGACCTTTTTTTAAAAAAAATAGAATTAATAATAGAACCTATCTCATAACATTGTTGTGACGATTAACTGAGTTAATGCATGTAAAACTCTTTAGGACACTACTGGCACATCTTAAATGTCCAAGAAGAATTAGTTCTTTTTTTGTACTCCACTAAGATTTTATATAAACATACCTGGAGCAGGGCAGTGGCCCTCCTATAAGAGGGATGTGTAAAAGTCTGCTACCAAGAAGAGGAGCATATGCAGTATAAAACATCCAGATATGTGACTGTGACCCCACAGTCAAATATTCTCTAGGCAGGAAGTAATCTCTGCCATAATGTATAAGGTCAAAGCGCTTTTCCTTGTGGCAGAGCCTTCCTTCCCCCATTCAGCTGGGTAAGGATCAAATTGCCTATTGCCTCCCTTGGTGATCAACTTGCCTATCCCCTGTGGTCTCTTTCATTTTTTTCATACTTTTTTTGTGGAGATATAATTCACATAGCATAAAATTTACCTTTTTAAACTGTACAATTCAGTGTTTTTTAATATATTAAAAAGGTTATCCAACCATTATCACTATTGTATATCCTGAATAAAAGTTCCTTAGCACATACATTTATGCTGTAAATATTTTCTCTCAGACAGTGGCTTCCATTTTAATTTTCCCCAATTTATACACTGACTTATTTTTTGGTTGATGCAATCTATGTCCTATCAAGGAAAATCTTTACCTAACTCAAAATCATGAAGATTTTCTCTTAGGTTTTATTATATAAGTTTCATAGTTTTAGCTCTTGTCTATAGGACTATGATCTATTTGAGTTTATCTTTAATTATGATATGAGGTAAGAGCCAAGGTTCCCTTTGTTTCTTATGGCCAATGAATTGTTATGGGACTACATGTTAAAATAATTACTCTTTCCCCTTAAATTACTCTGGCAGCTTTCTTGAAAATAAATTGACCAAAGATATGTGTGTCTATTTCCAGATGCACTTTTGTTTCATTTACCTACATTTATTTTCTTATACCAGGGCCGCACTGTCATGATTATAGTCAGTGACAAAAAGAAAGGAACTAACATATATGGAAAGACAGAAGAGGCAGAGCCAAGAAGGTGGAACAGAAGACGCTTCCGGCAAGCCCTCTTTACAACAGATACAAAAAAACAGGTGAAACAAGTATATTTATGACAACCTAGGAGCCCTGAACATCAAAGGCAAGCTTAGAATATGAACTGAGGGAAAGGGGGAGGAAGAGACAGTTCAGAAACGGAGAGGAATTACAGGACCTGAATCATGGGGAGCCCTCAAGCATCATTCCTTGGAGTGGAGGCAGCGGGCTGGTACTAGCATTCGGCCTCAGTTTCCTCAGGGAGAAGCAGCCAGCCACACAGCGTACTCACACCTCCAGAGCCAGAGAAGAACGGTGCTTTAGGCAAAAGCTAAGTACTTGCGTATATTTTACCATGCTCCCACACTCTTCCCCCTCCCCCACTCAAGCCAGCTTCAGCGGCTGCCTTCCCTGGTCATGAGATAGGCCTTGTGAACACCTAGAGCCATCCTCACGGCCCTGGAGAAGGAATAAATTTGCAATTGGGGATAGGATAAAGAAAATTTGCCAGCTCCACTAACCAGGAGAGTTCAGGACAGAAGCAGCTCTTATCCAGGCATAAATGGTCTGTGGGCTTTGAGTACCTTTCCCCTCTGCATGGACCTGTGTGGACCTGGTTCAGGAGAATAGGCCCTTGTGGGCAGACTCCAACCATTTCAGCTGTGCTGCAGAGAGGTGGGTGTTTGATGTTTGACATTGCTTTGCCTTATAAACAGGATCCTCACCTACCCACATCAGGGGACTAAGGACTGGTAGCTCCACTCAGGTCACCCAGCCACCCGTGATGGGGTCCAAGGATAAGTGGCACCTCCCAGTCCTTACAACCAAAAAGATTGGGTGCCCATGATCTGTCTCCAAAACCCACCAAACTGTACACTCTAGGGAACAGGGACATGCTTTCCTCAGAGACACGTGGGGGACAATTCTCAGCCCCCTGCCTTGTTCAGAATGTGACCCCCTTATGCAACCAGATACCGGTACCTGCACCAATCACCCCTGCCCTCTAAGACTGTAGGACAGAGCCTATACCACACATTTGATGATCAGCTACCTGGATCTGAGCTAAATTGATATAAGAAAAGTGAATGGACCCTCAGACTGATATGCTTGTTAACAGCTCTAGCCATCTGGGGACAAGACGTCAGCACTCCAAAGGCAAAAATAATCAAGCTAGCTCACTCAAGCAACCCATTTGGGCGTATCAACACAAAACAAAGCAAGAAGTTACAACACACTAAGCAAACATAAAATAAACTACTATAATAATTATAGATGGCTCAGAGAAAACAGTCAATATCAAGTCACATAAAGAAACATACCAAGATTGCCTCGACAAGCTCTCCAAACAATCAAGGGATCTTCTAGATAAAAGTGCCTTTCTGGAATTACCAGAGGCAGAATACAGAAGATTAATATACAGACCCTTTAAGGCATCAGGGAGGAAATGAAGCAATATGCAGAACAAGCCCAGGAACACACAGATAAAGCAATTGAAGAAATTAAAAAGACTATTCAGGAACATAATGAAAAATTTAATAAGCTGGAAAAAGATATAGACAGGCAGCAATCAGAAATTCAGAAGATTGACAATAAAATTACAGAAATAGACAATTCAGTAAAAAGTCAGAGAAGCAGAATTGAGCAAGTGAAAGTCAGAATTTCTGAACTTGAAGTTAAAGCACTTGGCACCAATATATTTGAAGAAAAATCAGACAAAGGAATTTAAAAAAGCAAAGAAACCTTAAGAATCAAGTGGAACTCTATCAAGAGAAATAACCTACGATTGATTGGAGTACCAGAAGAGGGAGGGATAACAGAAAATACAGGGAGAATTGTTGAAGATTTGTTGGCAGAAAACTTCCCTGATATCATGAAAGATGAGAAGATATCTATCCAAGATGCTCATTGAGCTCCACATAAGGTAGATCTTACAAGAAAGTCACCAAGACATTATAATCAAGCTTGCCAAAACCAAAGACAAACAGTCACCTACAAAGGAGAACCAAGAAGAATAAGCTCAGACTACTCAGCAGAAACCATGCAGGCAGGAAGGCAATGGGATCGTTTTTATAAAAAATTGAAGGAAAAAAACTGCCAGCCAAGAATCATATATCCAGCAATAGTGTCTCTCCAATATGAAGGTGAAATTAGGACATTTCCAGATAAACAGAAATTTTGGGAGTTCATAAAAACCAAACCAAAACTACAAGAAATACTAAAGGGAGTTCTTTCATTAGAAAATCAATAATATTAGGTATCAACCCAAGACTAGAACACTGGGCAGAGCAATCAGAAGTCAACACAAACAGGGAAATAAAAATAAATAAATAAATCAAGATTAAAAAAATGCTCAGAACAGGGTAACAGCAATGTTATTATGTAAAAGAAGACAACATTACAATAATAAAGAGGGACTAAGAATTGTAGTCATAGATATTCTATATAGGGATACAAAGAAATAAAATTAGGTTTAAATTTAGAAAAATAGGGGTAAACAATAAGGGAACCACAAAGGAGACAAACTATCCTACACATCAAAATAAAATACAAGAAAAAAAGAGACTCACCAGAAACAAAATCAACAATAACGAATATGAGGAAAGGACTATATATAAAGATAATCTACTCAGCACATAAAATTAAGAAGGAAAAAGAAACTGCCAACAACACACAAAAAAAAAGACATCAAAATGATAGCACTAAATTCATACCTATCCATAATTATTCTGAATCTAAATGGACTAAATGCACCAATAAAGAGACAGAGAATGTCAGAATGGATTAAAAAACATGATCCATCTATATGCTGCCTGCAAGGGACACACCTTAGATTTAGAGACAAAAACAAAAACTCAAAGGATGGAAAAAAATATATGAAGCAAACAACAATCAAAAAAGAGCAGGAGTGGCAATACTAATTTCTGACAAAATAGACTTTAAAGTTAAGTCCACCACAAAGGATAAGGAAGGACACTATATAATGATTAAAGGGACAATATACCAAGAAGATATAACCGTATTAAATATTTATGCACCCAATGACAGGGCTGCGAGAGACATAAAACAAACTCTACCAGCATTGAAAAGTGAGATAGCTCCACAATAATAGTAGGAGACTTCAACACACCACTTTTGTGGAAGGACAGGATCCAGAAAGAAGCTCAATAAAGACATGGAAGATCTAAATGCCACAATCAACCAACTTGACCTCATAGACATATACAGAACACTCCACCCAACAGCAACCAAGTAGACATTCTTTTCTAGTGCACATGGAACATCCTCTAGAATAGACCACATATTAGGTCATAAAGCAAGTCTTAGCAGAATCTGAAACATTGTAATATTACAAAGCATCTTCTCTGACCATAAGGCCATAAAAGTGGCAATCAATAACAGAAAAAGCAGGGAAAAGAAATCAAACACTTGGAAACTGAACAATACCCTTCTCAAAAAAGACTGGATTATAGAAGACATTAAGGATAAAATAAAGAAATGCATAGACTCCAATGAGAATGAAAACACTTCCTATCAGAACCTTTGGGACACAGCGAAAGTAATTCTCAGAGGTCAATTTATATCAATAAATGCACACATCCAAAAAGAATAAAGGGCCAAAATCAAAGAATTATCCCTACAACTTGAACGAATAGAAAGAGAGCAACAAAAGAACCCATCAGGCACCAAAAGAAAGCAAATAATAAAAATTAGAGCAGAACTGGATGAAATAGAAAACAGAAAAACAATTGAAAGAATTAAGCAGACCAAAAGCCGGTTCTTTGAAAAAATCTACAAAATTGATAAACCATTGGCCAAACTGACAAACAGAAAACGGGAGAGAAGAAAATAACCCGAATAAGACATGAGTTGGGTGATATTACAACAGACCCAACCAAAATTAAAAGAATCATATCAGATTACTACGAAAAATTGTACTCTAACAAATTTGAAAACCTAGCAGAAATGGATGAATTTCTAGAAACACACTACCTACTTAAACTAACACAAACAGAGGTAGAACAACTAAATAGACCCATAACAAAAGAAGAGATTGAAAAGGTAATCAAAAAACTTCTAACAAAAAAAAAAGTCCTGGTCCGGATGGCTTCACTACAGAGTTCTACCAAACTTTCAGAGAAGAGTTAACACCACTACTACTAAAGGTATTTCAGAGTGTAGAAAAGGACGGAATACTCTCAAACTCATTTTACGAAGCCAGCATATCCCTGATAGCAAAACCAGGGAAAGACACCACAGAAAAAGAAAATATAGACCTATATTCCTCATGAACACAGATGCAAAAATCCTCAACAAAATTCTAGCCAATAGAGTTCAACAACATATCCAAATAATACTACTAATAATAATTCACCAGTCAGCCCATGTCCATTGAGAGGTTTAAATTGTCTCATAAGGATGACAAAATTAGTTTGAACATTTGACTCTTTTCCACTAAATTTTTTCATTGTGAGTGATTGAAGCCTTGTTGTCTGAAGCAAAAAAAAAAAAAAAAAAAAAAGCAATCTTGCAAACTCATAGATTGGTAATGTTTCCTAAAATGCATTTCAAATTAAAGACTTCACAGTTTTGGATTTCTTTGTGAATTTATTTTTATGCCACCTTGTAGAAGTGTTAAGTAGATTGATTTTCATAATATAAACAGCTTTGTCTGTGACTTTTTAATACATATGACAAACAAATTTAATTTAACGTAAAGTTTTTTGGAAGACAGGCTCGATGTGTCTCTCTGATACTATGCCCAAGTGGGGTGACAGGAAGATCTTCCATGTAATTTTGAAGATCCATTTCCCAACTCCCTGTTTAATGTTTTATTTAAAAAAAAAAAAATTCTAGGAGAATGAAATGCATCTCTATATGAAAGATGATATCTCTCAATTGAAAAAAAAAATTTGAACTATTTTATATATGTAAAATAGTCTATATATCTACATATCCAGTGAAAAAAAAAGGAATATGCTTTTAAACCTAGTGGCTTATTTTTCAGCTTCAAAACCATGGCCTGCTGGAGGTAAACCAGTCTCATTCATAGTAATAACCATTAAGATTTCAAACAGCTCTTTCAGGCCACTAATTACTCCAAATTAAACCTAAAATATTATAATACCTTGAAGACTTTACTACAATCTAGGTAAAAAAAATGAATATACAACTAATCTCAGAAACACTATTTAAAGGAATTTGTTTTATTTGATATATTATGTAGAGTGAATTGTATTATTTTTCTTGCATGCCCATTTTCTTTGATTTGGGCAATTTCTGGGCTGGCTAGATTATCCACATTACATTTGAATGATTTCTACAAAAATGAATATCTTTTACCTGAGATTGATTTGGCCATATATTGATTTTAAATTTTCTCAGGACAGCAATCACAAAGGAGCAAGGTGAGTGATGTATCTTTGTAAAGTGAGAAAAAGGTAGGATTTGAAAGTCCAGTGCAACCCCTACTGGGCAGCATGGCCCTGGATGCATCACTTGTAGTCTTGATTGGAGTAGAGAAAAAGGTTCTTATTTTTGCCTTACCACTTTGCTTTATGCTTAGGGCATAGTCATATTCCACAAAATTATTGGAATGGTGAAAGGTTGCAAACCATGTAAAATATTTCAAGGAATACAAATTCGTAGTGAGAACCTTAAGCAGTTGCATTAAAATATTTTTTAAATTAAAATTTTATTTTAAGTGAAACATACACACATGCATAAAACCCAAAACCCACTGCCGTCGATTCTGACTCATAGTGACTCTATAGGACAGAGTAGAACTGCCTGACAGAGTTTCCAAAGAGGGCCTGGTAGATTCGAACTGCCGACCTCTTGGTCAGCAGCCGTAGCACTTAACCACTACGCCACCAGGGTTACCTACACATACATACATATGCATATATATTTCTCTATATAATGTGTAACTGTCTAGTTTTCATAACTGATTTTGAATACACGCATATTATCTCACCAAGTTAATATTTTTTAGTTCCCTTCTCCATTTTTATCATGGCCTCACCATTCCAAATTCCTCTTGTAGATTATATCACGTTTACTATATTTCTTTTTTTTTTACTATATTTCTATAAATTTTTTACACAATGAAAATTCCTAATGTGAAACTGTTCAAAAAAAAAAAAATCCCTTAGTTTATACCAACTTGGCTGACTATACCACTACCCATTGCCCTTGGCTGACTATAGATAACGTAAAAAATAAAATTTCTACTAGATTAAATTTGCATATGAACTCATAAGATTTATTTGCAACTCATGAATAGAAAGTTTCAGACAATAGCTTCCCAATTCATGAATAGAAAATATAGCTTATGAGCTCATATACAAATTAGATTAATCTTGTAGAAATATCATTTTCAACAGATCTAGTGATGGGGGTGGGATTAATGGTACATTTTGAGCTAGGTTAAGCCCAGCAGGCAAGTCCTAACTGATTAACTCATATTTTGGCTTCTGAGGTCAGGCATTTACAGAAAGAAGACTTTGTTAGATTTTGGTTTGCTGATCTGGGGCTTAGCATAAGTGACTGGATCTTGGACCAAGTATGAAAAAAAAAAAAAAAACCCACTGCCTTCAAGTGGATTCCGACTCACAGAGTAGAGCTGCCCCACAGAGTTTCCAAGGAGCGCCTGGCGGATTGGAACTGCCCACGCTTTGGTTAGCAGCGGTAGCACTTAACCACTCTACCGCCAGGGTTTCCTCTACACTTACAGATGTTATACAGAACCACCAATTTAATTCATTTATAAGAGCTAAAATATTTCTGACCCACAAATGTTAACATAACTTTTATTAAAATGTATAAGAAAAACAAAAAACAAACCCATTGCCGTTGAGTCGATTCCGATTCATAGCGACCCTAAAAGACAGAGTAAAACTGCCCCATAGAGTTTCCAAGGAGTGCCTGGCGGATTTGAACTGCAAACCTCTTTGTTAACAGCTGTTGCACTTAACCACTATGCCACCAGGGTTTCCATTACAATGTATAGCCAATACAAATTCAAAATTGAAAAATGGAGTCAAGAAACATTTTTTTAAAGAATATTATACCATGTTTAAACAACACTGCCATTCTAAATTATATATATATATAAATGAATTGAGTGAAAAATTTTTCACAACATGTAAACATGTCTCTAGTCTATCATCATGAAGATATTTACAAGGGGAGTAATAACTCATGTTGGAAAATCATCAAATGTTTTATTCCCATATTATATTTTTATTCTGTGATTAATTAAAAAAAAACTAATTTTATTTTATTTTTTCCAAGTGTCCATTGCTCAATAGACAACAATTCAGTGTATAGAAACAGGGAGAGACATAGTCACCCAAGGTGATTAAAGGAAATTCTACTGCATTTAATAATCATTTTTGTTTTCTCTCAATGGGCAATCAATGTTGTTACACGGAATTTTCGGATATGGTCTGCTTTATTTTGATTTAAGCCATTGTGATGGTTAAGACTGTGTGTCAGCTTGGCTGGGCCATGATTCTCAGTGTTCTGGCAGTTGTATAATATTGTGATCACTTTCCTGTTGAAATTTGGTATGTGATTAACCCCTTGATGGAATCCGCTGAGTGGTACTGGTGGGGGGGGGCCTGTGGCAGCTCACTGCCCCCTCAGCCTTCATCTCTCTGCCTTCCATCAGCCTACTTCCTTCCTGCTTGGCTTGCAAATGTTGTTGGCTTGTTTTGGACCCAGCCGCTGTCTCTTGCCTGACCTCTGGTTCTTGGGACTTGAGGTAGCAGCTGACCTGTCCATCTTGGGAATCGCAGATCCTCACAGCATGTGAGCAAGAGTCCTGCGCCCTGACCTGCCTATCTTGGGTTCACCAGCCCCTGCAGCTAAGTGATTCAGGAGAAATCTTGTGATCTTCCCTGCTGACTTGGAGATTACTTGACAGTCACAACCTGTGACCAGGATCCCTGCTCTCCAACCTTCTTATCTTCGGTTCACCAGCTTCTGCAGCTCCGTGAATTGGGAAAAGACTCTATCCTTATCCAAGGATTTGGGACATTCCAACCCCTACAATCGTGTGAACTGTTTCCTTAATATAAATCTCTCTCTATATATTTATAGGCATTACTGGTTTTGTTTCTCTAGAGAACCGAGCCCAAGACAGCCATGAAGACAGAAAATCAAAATTTTGGAGCAAAGTTTATACTTCTTGGCTTTTTCCAATATGGCCAAATGAACACTGTCCTCTTTTTTGCTATCACTGCCATCTTAGTGACTTTGGTGGGGGACATCGTACAGATCCACCTCATCCAACTGGACACCGGACTCCACATTTCCATGTACTTCCTCCTCAGTCAGCTCTCCTTCATTGACTTGATGTACATCTTCACGACAGTACCCAGGATGGCAGCAAACTTTCTGTCAAAAAGTAAGTCCATTACTTTTTTAGATTGTGAGATTCAAACATTTGTGTTTTTGACCCTTGGTGGAACTGAAGCTCTTCTTCTTGGTTTTATGTCTTATGATAGATATGTAGCCATCTGTTACCCTTTACACTATCCTGTGTTCATGAGCAAGACTATCTGTATGTCCATGGTCACATGTGCATGGGCCAGTAGTTCTATCAATGCTTTAATACGTACACTGTATGTATTTCAACTTCCTTTCTGTAGATCTCGGATCATTAACCACTTTTTCTGTGAAGTTCCATCTCTATTGCCTTTGATGTGTCAGAACACCTCCCAGTATGAGTATACCATCCTCTTTAGTGTCCTTATCATTCTGCTACTACCATTCATGGCCATTCTGGCTTCCTATGCCCAAGTACTTATTGTGGTGTACCAGATGAGCTCAGTAAAGGGTAGATGAAAGTCATCTCCACGTGTTCCTCTCACATGATTGTGGCAAGCCTGTTCTATGGGACCACCCTCTCCACCTATACAAGACCACACTCCTTGCATTACCCTGATGAAGGTAAAGTGGTGGCAGTGTTTTACAGCATCATTATACCTCTTCTGAACCCATTTAACTGCAGTCTGAGGAATAAGGAGGTCACGGGGGCCATTAGAAGAGTGCTGGGAAAATGAATATTTGCACAGAAAATATGACTTTTGGAACCCCTTATAGTTTGAGACTGAACAACATGATTTGATTAGTGTATTGTCTAGAGAGCTGTAAGCTACAAGAAGTGTTTAAAAAAATAAACGTAATGATGCTCTGGTTTATTCTCTTTTCAGAAATAACTAAAGCATTGTTATTAGAATTGGATGGATTTGCTGTGTAAAAGCTAGAGAATGGTTGCCATTATCAACTTTGTCTTCTAAAGCAATAGATTTACTCCCTGTCAACACAATACTCCCATGTCATAACAAATTGTAGTACCTTCTTTAATATTCTGAAATAAAATGCATATGAGATATAATTTATCATATAATACATAAAATCAAGAAAATATATATGATGACCCAACTATAACATAGAGCAAAATGAATACATCCACTTATTTATTCATTCATTGAACAAAGGTTTTAATCCTTTAACTGTGTATGTGACACTGTCATAGGCACTGGTGAAATGGGATGAAGCAAGATAAAACTGACATAAATCTCTGCTCTCATGGAGTTTAGATTTCATTGTTGGGAGAAAGACAATATATAAAATTAACTGGTAAATTTTGCAGTATATTGAAAAGTATTAATTGCATGAAGAGAAACTAAGTGAAAAATTGGAATAGGGAAAGCAAAGGATGTTAGCAATGTTAAGTAAAATAGAGAAGAGAGAGCCTTGAATATGACATTTGTCAAAAAATAAAAGGAGGGAGGGGGGCCAAGATGGCTGACTAGGTAGAAGCTACCCTGGATCCCTCTTGCAACAAAGACTCGGGAAAACAAGTGAATCGATCACATACATGACAATCTACGAACCCTGAACAACAAACACAGATTTAAAGAGTTGACCTGAGTGACAGAGACGGAGAACAAACAACCACGGGGAAGTAGCGACTGTTTTCGGAGCCTGGAGCCAGCGTCCCAATCAGGTAACCTTGGCGCCGGGCTTAGGACTGGGCTCAGGGAAGCTGAACATAACATCTCGTGATGGCGCAAACGGGGCACAGCCCTACCCCCCTGAACTGACACCGGGAGGGGGCCCAGCCAGTCCGTGGAGGCAGCACAGCGACGCGGCTGGCGGGAAGAGAAGTCTCCGGGAGGCAGCAACTGATTTTGGAGCCGGGAGTGCAGCATCCCAGCAGGGGAACCTTGACGCTGGGCTTTGGCCTGGCAGCAGGGGATCTGACCGCGGCTTCAGTGGGCCAGACCCTCGGGGGCAATCTCCACACAGCCAGCACACATAGGCGACACGCCCCTCGGGAATCTCAGATAAAATAGTCATCCCAAGCAAGATAAGCAACTTTGTCTATATTCCGGGGTGCTACTCTCTCCTGTTTTTCTTAACACTCCCCTCCCCTTCCCAGGCGGCTTCATTAACATTGGAATTCCCTGAGCCAGAGGGAGAATGGCTCCAGCTCCGCGGCTTTGCTTCCCCTCCCTTTTTTTTTTGGTCTTTTCCTAACCCATTCTTCTGGCCTGAGAGAAGCAATGACAAAAGACCCAGGGACCAAAAATCCTTCCCTAATTGGACTAAAAACACAGAACCAGCTCCAGCCGAACATATAGGATCCAAATCTTGGGCTTTCATCCTTACAGGGAACAAGGTGGCTGTTATAATGCAAAGGCAGTTCTGATAGGGATCTGACTGCATTTTTTTTTTAGTGGATTTACGGGAAAAACAAGTTTCCCAGGTCTGATATCTCTGCTTATTCAATAGAGCCCTAACTGACCCACAACAGGGAACTGAGGGCTGAAGCTCCTCCCAGACCACCTAGCCTCTAGCCTTAGGGGTCTAAGGAGGGTGACACCTACCAATCTATAGAGGTACTTGCATTGGGGGCCTAACGTACACCTACAGAGCCCTCCCACCAAAGTGCTTTAGGAATGGAGACACACCTACCTCACTGTCACTTCGGGGAACCTGTTAGCATCCTGCCCCACCTGGAGTGTGAAACCCAGCTGCTAATAGAATCTGGTGCACACAGCTATCACCACGACTTCTCGAGGTGGATAGGTGTTAGGGTGCAGCACACACTTGATGACCCAAAATCAGATTCTACTCAAGAATAGTGAATAGACTCAGGCATATATATCCGGCAACAGCCCAAACCAGCTGGGAATAGGACATAAGTAAGTCAAGGGCTACAACAAACAAGACAGCACAATCTAGTAGCCCATCCATGTATATTGAAAGAAAACAAAACAAGACTCAGTGAGCAAATATAGAATAAATCACTACGATATCTTTTTTTATATCTTAGTGATGGCTCAGAGACAGCAGTCAATATCAAACCACATAAAGACACAGACCATGACAGGTTCTACAAGCCCCCAAACAAAAGAATCAAAATCTTTCCCAAATGAAGATACACTCCTGGAATTATCAGATAAAGAATATAAAAAAACTAATTTACAGAATGCTTCAAGACATCAGGGATCACCTCAGAAATGAAATAAGGCACACTGCAGAAAAAACCAAGGAACACACTGATAAAACAGTTGAAGAACTCAAAAAGATTATTCAAGAACATAGTGGAAAAATTAATAAGTTGCAAGAATCCATAGAGAGACAGCATGCAGAAATCCAAAAGATTAACAATAAAATTACAGAATTAGACAACACAATAGGAAGTCAGAGGAGCAGACTCGAGCAATTAGAATGCAGACTGGGACATCTGGAGGACCAGGGAATTCACACCAACATAGCTGAAAAAAAAAATCAGAGAAAAGAATTTAAAAAAATGAAGAAACCCTAAGAATCATGTGGGACTCTATCAAGAAGGATAACTTGCGAGTGATTGGAGTCCCAGAACAGGGAGGGAGGACAGAAAACACAAAGAAAATAGTTGAAGATCTGCTGACAGAAAACTTCCCTGACATCATGAAAGATGAAAGGATGTCTATCCAAGATGCTCATCGAACCCCATTTAAGACTGATCCAAAAAGAAAAACACCAAGACATATTATCATCAAACTTGCCAAAACAAAAAATAAAGAGAAAATTTTCAAAGCAGCCAGGGAGAAAACAAAGGTCTCCTTCAAGGGAGAATCAATAAGAACAAGTTCAGACTACTAAGCAGAAACCATGCAGGCAAGAAGGCAATGGGATGACATATATAGAGCACTGAAGGAGAAAAACTGCCAGTCAAGGATCATATATCCAGCAAAACTCTCTCTGAAATATGAAGGTGAAATTAAGATATTTACAGACAAACACAGGTTTAGAGAATTTGCAAAAACCAAACCAAAGCTACAAGAAATACTAAAGGAAATTGTTTGGGCAGAAAGCCAATAATATCAGATACCAGCACAACACAAGGTCACAGAACAGAACATCCTGATTTCAATTCAAATAGGGAAATCACAGAAACAAATTAAGATTAATTAAAAAAAATGCTCAAAACAGGGAATCATTGAAGTCAATATGTAAAAGATCACAATAATCAAAAAGAGGGACTAAATACAGATGGCATAGAACTGCCATATGGAGAGGGATACAAGGCAATATAGGACAATACAAGTTAGGTTTTTACTTAGAAAAATAGGGGTAAATATTAAGGTAACCACAAAGAGGTATAACAACTCCATAACTCAAAATAAAAACCAAGAAAAACGTAACGACTCAACAAACATGAAGTCAAATACTATGAAAAATGAGGATCTCACAATTTACAAGGAAAAACGTCTCAGCACAAAAAAGTAAGAGGAAAAATGAAATTGTCAACAACACACATAAAAAGGCATCAAAATGACAACACTAAACACTCACTTATCTATAATTACGCTGAATGTAAATGGACTAAATGCACCAAAAAAGAGACACAGAGTCTCGGACTGGATAAAGAAACACGATCCGTCTATATGCTGCCTACAAGAGACACACCTTAGACTTAGAGACACAGAAAAACTAAAACTCAAAGGATGGAAAAAATATGTCAAGCAAACAATAAGCAAAAAAGAAGAGGAGTAGCAATATTAATTTCTACAAAATAGACTTTAAACTTAAATTCACCACAAAGGATAAAGAAGGACACTATATAATGATAAAAGGGACAATTGATCAGGAAGATATAACCATATTAAGTATTTATGCACCCAACGACAGGGCTGCAAGATACATAAATCAAATTTTAACAGAAATGAAAAGTGAGATAGACACCTCCACAATTATAGTAGGAGACTTCAACACACCACTTTCGGAGAAGGACAGGACATCCAGTAAGAAGCTCAATAGAGACACGGAAGACCTAATTACAACAATCAACCAAATTGACCTCATTGACTTATACAGAACTCTCCACCCAACTGCTGCAAAGTATACTTTTCTTTCTAGTGCACATGGAACACTCTCTAGAATAGATCACATACTAGGTCATAAAACAAACGTTTGCAGAATCCAAAATATCAAAATATTACAAAGCATCTTCTCAGACCACAAGGTCAAAAAGTAGAAATCAATAACAGAAAAACTAGGGAAAAGAAATCAAATACTTGGAAAGTGAACAATACCCTCCTGAAAAAAGACTGGGTTATAGAAGACATTAAGGAGGGAATAAGGAAATTCATAGAATGCAACGAGAATGAAAATACTTCCTATTAAAACCTCTGGGACACAGCAAAAGCAGTGCTCAGAGGCCAGTTTATATCGATAAATGCACAATACAAAAAGAAGAAAGAGCCAAAATCAGAGAACTGTCCCTACAACTTGAACAAACGGAAAGTGAGCAACAAAAGAATCCAGCAGGTACCAGAAGAAAACAAATAATAAATATTAGAGCTGAACTAAATGAATTAGAGAACAGAAAAACAATTGAAAGAATTAACAAAGCCAAAAGCTGGTTCTTTGAAAAAATTAACAAAATTGATAAACCATTGGCTAGACTGCTTACAGAAATACAGTATAGGAAACAAATAACCCGAATAAGAAACGAGAAGGGCCACATCAAAACAGACCCAACTGAAAATAAAAGAATCATATCAGATTATTATGAAAAATTGTACTCTAACAAATTTGCAAACCTAGGAGAAATGGATGAATTCCTGGAAAAACACTACCAACCTAAACTAACACAATCAGAAGTAGAACAACTAAATAGACCCATAACAACAAAAGAGATTGAAACGGTAACCAAAAAACTCCCAGCAAAAAAAAGCCCTGGCCCAGATGGCTTTACTGCAGAGTTCTACCAAACTTTCAGAGAAGAGATAACACCACTACTACTAAAGGTATTTCAAGGCATAGAAAATGACGGAATACTACCTAACGCATTCTATGAAGCCACCATCTCCCTGATACCCAAACCAGGTAAAGACATTACAAAAAAAGAAAATTACAGACCTATATCCCTCATGAACATAGATGCAAAATTCCTCAGCAAAATTCTAGCCAATAGAATTCAACAACATATGAAAAAAATAATTCACCACGACCAAGTGGGATTTATACCAGGTATGCAAAGGCTGGTTTTATATTAGAAAAACAATTAATGTAACCCACCATATAAATAAAACATAAGACAAAAACCATATGACCTTATCAATTGATGCAGAAAAGGCATTTGACAAAGTCCAACACCCATTTATGATAAAAAACTCTCAGCAAAATAGGAATTGAAGGAAAATTCCTCAACATAATAAAGGGAATCTATGCAAAGCCAACAGCCAACATCACTCTAAAAGGAGAGAGCCTGAAAGCATTTCCCTTGAGAATGGGAACCAAACAAGGATGCCCTTTATCACTGCTCTTATTCAACATTGTGCTAGAAGTCCTAGCCAGAGCAATTACGCTAAACAAAGAAATAAAGGGCATCCAGATTGGCAAAGAGGAAGTCAAATTATCTCTATTTGCAGATGACATGATCTTATACACAGAAAACCCTAAGGAATCCTCCAGAAAACTACTGAAACTAATAGAAGAGTTTGGCAGAGTCTCAGGTTATAAGATAAACATACAAAAATCACTCGGATTCCTCTACATCAACAAAAAGAACATCAAAGAGGAAATCACCAACTCAATACCATTCACAGTAGCCCCCAAGAAGATAAAATACTTAGGAATAAATCTTACCAAACATGTAAAAGACCTACACAAAGAAAACTACAAAGCTCTACTACAAGAAATTCAAAAGGACATACTTAAGTGGAAAAACATACCTTGCTCATGGATAGGAAGACTTAACATAGTAAAAATGTCTATTCTACCAAAAGCCATCTATGCATACAATGCACTTCCGATCGAAATTCCAATGTCATTTTTTAATGTGATAGACAAACAAATCACCAACTTCATATGGAAGGGAAAGAAGCCTCGGATAAGCAAAGCATTACTGAAAAAGAAGAAGAAAGTGGGAGGCCTCACTCTTTCTGATTTCAGAACCTATTATACAGCCACAGTAGTCAAAACAGCCTGGTACTGGTACAACAACAGGCACATAGATCAATGGAACAGAATTGAGAACCCAGATATAAATCCATCCACATATGAGCAGCAGATATTTGACAAAGGCCCAGTGTCAGTTAATTGGGGGAAAAGATAGTCTTATTAACAGATGGTGCTGGCATAACTGGATATCCGTTTGCAAAAAAATGAAACAGGACCCACACCTCACACCATGCACAAAAACTAACTCCAAGTGGATCAAAGACCTAAACATAAAGACTAAAACGATAAAGATCATGGAAGAAAAAATAGGGACAACCTTAGGAGCCCTAATACAAGGCAGAAACAGAATAGAAAACATTACCAGAAATGACGAAGAGAAACCAGATAACTGGGAGCTCCTAAAAATCAAACACCTATGCTCATCTAAAGACTTCACCAAAAGAGTAAAAAGACCACCTACAGACTGGGAAAGAATTTTCAGCTATGACAGTGGGTAGGAGAGATGCTGATGAAGAGTGAGCTAATTATATCAGGTGGACACTTGAGACTGTGTTGACATCTCCTGTCTGGAGGGGGGATGGGAGGATAGAGAGAGTTGGAAGCTGGCAAAATTGTCACGAAAGGAGAGACTGGAACGGCTGACTCATTAGAGGGAGAGCAAGTGAGAGTATGGAGTAAGGTGTATATAAACTTATATGTGACAGTCTGACTTGATTTGTAAACGTTCACTTGAAGCTCAATAAAAGTTAATAAAAAAATAAATAAAAGGAGTTGAAGAAGAGAGTCAAGTGGATATCTGTGGACAAATGTTCTGGGAAGGTCAAAGAACAAGTGAGAATACCTGAGGTGGGAATATGCCCAGCATAGTCACAGAAGTTCAAGGTGTAAACTGGTGAGGCATAGGAAACAGGTAGATTTTTTGGGGCCAGGCATTACATGTAAATTAGATCAACGTGAGGATTGTGGCTCTTAACCTAAAACAATGGGCTACCATTGCTGAGTTGTGAGGATATGGGCAGAAGAAAGTCATTGCAGTAGACCAGCTGTGACAAGGTCTTACCTTGGATCAAGGTGATATTAGTGTAGGAGCAAAAACTGGCCAGATTCAAGAGTCTGGGAGAAAGCATACATTTGAGTTTTGTGGACACATGGAAGTGAAATGCTATGAAATAAGAAGCATTCAGAATTGGTTTAAAACTTGAAATAAACAACTGGAAGTATGGAATTGTCGTCATTACAGCTTGAGGAAAACCACTGGTGGAGCATTTTCATCATTCTTGGTCTCTTGTGCTACTTTGATGTTAATGCCTCGGGCCCGCGATTGCAATCATTATTCTGACTTCTTTCACCATTAAATAGAAGTTCTTATTTCTCATCACCATTGGGTAAAAATTGGGTAGAAACTTTTAAATCAGGAAAAAGGTTCTCTTTGATGTCTTCCTTCTTTGCCTCAATATATTTATAAGGTTTAAACATATTTTTGAGTGTCCCCATCGTTTTTATTACAAAGCCACATTCCATCATATGGCTTTTAGAACAATTATTTCCATTCTGATGCCATAAATATTTAGCTATAATGAATAAAACTGCCATAAAACTTCCTGTACAAGTGTTTTCTGAGAACATATGAACTCAATTCTCTTGTATATATACCTAAGATTGAAATTGCTGGGTCATAAATTAGGCACATGTTTAGCTCTGAGTTACCCAATTGGATTTAATCCCTTATATTTCATTCAGCAATATATGAGAACTTCTTAGAGTCTGAGTGTTGATAATAAATAATGCAGTGGATTGCTAAACTACCTGGTGCTAAATATAAAGTTGGATATAAACCATGACAACAAAACACAACCAGTGGCCCGTGAGTGCATGAACAATGGTATTGGAAAAGATTATATATTTTCTGTGAAGTATTTTAGAGATTCACTGACAAGATTTTTTGGATCCATTGTCAATAATTTTAATAATAATGATTTGTAACGGCCTTTAGGAGCACTGGAGACCCTGGTGGCGTAGTAGTTAAGTGCTACGGCTGCTAACCAAAAGGTCAGCAGTTCAAATCTGCCAGGCGCTCCTTGGAAACTCTATGGTACAGTTCTGCTCTGTCCTATAGGGTCGCTATGGGTCAGAATCGACTTGACGGCAGTGGGTTTGGTTTGGTTGGGTTTTAGGAGCACTAATTTTTGGTTCAAGACAAAATGTATTTATTGGTCTATGAATGCCTTATTTTGGTCTGTTTGTTTGTTTATAATGTAAAGTATACTTGTAAGTATACATCCAACCCAACAACTAAAATAGTAAATTTATCTTTAGTGCTCCTGCATATACAAAAAAAAAAAAAAAAGAAAAAAAAGAAAACGAACCAGTTGCCTGTAAGTAAATTCTAACTCATGGTGACCCCATGTGTGTCAGAGTAGAGCTGTACTTGATAGGGTTTTCAATGGCTTATTTTTCCAATGTAGATGACCAGCCCATTCTTCTGAGGTGCCTCGGGTAGACTTGAACCACCAACCTTTCAGTTAGCAGTGAATATGTTAACTGTTCGTACCACCCAGGAACTCCTCATATCCTCCTATACCTCCACCATCATTTTTAGTTTTTAGTTTTTTAATTCTCTTGCTATAATTATAATATCACCAAATATAGAATTCGTGGGATATTAGAAAATATTTTAGATGATGTAGAACTTAATAAAGAAGTCTTAAGTTGTAGTTAATCTTTTTGGAAATTGATTGTTTTTCCAGTTGACATTACTTTAGGCACTATCCAAGCGGAATGAAATGATAGCCCATTCTATTTTATTGTTGAATGGCATTCTGTTTTAAGACTATACTACACATCTATCCATTTGTTGTTGCTGATAGATACTTGTTTTATTTTTAGTTGTCTACTATTACATATAATTCTCTTAAGAACACTGTTGCATTTGTCTCCTGTTTCTCATAAAGAAGAGTTTATACTTGGTGTATACCTATGAATGGAATTGGTGATGAAATTGCTTAACTGTGTGAACCATTTGTGTTTTATATAAATTACTTGTTGAAAGACGTTTGAAATACTACTTTACACTTAGTATCAAACACTAAAACAATAAATCGGTATTTTAATAAGTATACATTCATATTCAATGAATTTTAACATATTTAAATATTTTTCACACAGGCTGATTGCATGAAAATTCACTTCTGTAGACCACATAAGTCACTGAAGTATATGGTTGCAGGTCCAATTACTAGCTTCAAGTTGCAGGTAGTCCCCACTCCCGTCTTTTTGATCTTGGCCTAAGAGTTTTATACATCCTTATCTTTTATTGTTGTTATTAAATTTTTTTTATTGTTTTCACCATTTTCGTGTTTTTATTTATGAGTTCCAAAAGAGCCTAAACCTGACTAAACTCGAATAGCTATAGCAAGCTATTTTTAAGTAAATAGTTATTTGAAGGATGATTTGTGTAAGTTATATAGAAAAAATAAATTCATATACAGTATATGCACAACAAATCAGATGAATTATCACAAATTGAACAAACCTATATGAAAGTAGTAACATATTACTAGCACTTGAGAAGGCTGTTCATGCCTCCTCGTATCTGCTACTCATAATTACTTGTAATGAAACCATTATATTTAGGCGCATTATCAGTCGACATTCTTGCTGTGGCTTATTGGTACCAGGGTTTGGACAAGATTGATCTTTATCTAAAAACTTTGTTGTTGTTTATTTTGACTGATCTGGCAGTTCCCAGAGATACCTGCTCTGAGACATGCCTTAGCTTTACTCCCCTCAGACATGAGTGGCTACTGGGTAGTGTCTGCCCATCAAAAGACTTAAAGACATATCATGTCACAGCCAGCTGAGGTAAGGAATGGAGAACAGGGAAAGAAGCAGACAAACCTGGTAACCTGGGAAAGAAGAGACAGAAGAGATAGATGCATGGGAAAATAAGGTGTTTGTAGCGATACTGAACGTACTGAAGGATCAGAGATCCAATGTAGACACCCAGGGTTGAATGTGTTAACTCCAAAAAACAGATTTTGTAGCCTACCTAGTGCTTGCTGTTATTGTTGAGGGCTGCACTCATCTGTTTTTTTAGTGACATTTCCAAACTATTTTTTTGTTCACTTGTTTATATTTACTTATTATTTTGCATAGACTGTATTCTTTGACTTGTGTGGTCACTGAAGTCTATCCTCAGTTATTTTAGTGGTCAAACAGTGACCTGACAGAGACCATTTTGGAGTCAAAAACAGAAGAAAAAGAAATAAAACTAAAAACACTTTCCTGGTCACTGAAGATGGATTCTAAATTAGGTATCCTTTCAGTGCTTACACAGGCCTCCTACAGTTGGGCCTTAGTGTATACGTCCCATTTGTGCACAGCCCAAAGACCAGCCTGAGGTTCAAACCCAGTGTCCTGTCAGGTCTTGTTGGCTGCAGGAGGACATCACTTCTCCTCACCCCTGGGAATTTCTTGTCCTCTTCTCCTGATGCTCCCTATGCCACTAGCCTCTGGAAGACCTTCTGCTGTGGGGGACCATGCCCTGCATGTGACTTTCAATGTATTGTCCCCTCTGAATAGCTTGTTCTGCAGCACTGTCTCATAGTCTTATCTCTTTTCTCGATAAGCCCTAAATTCCCTTGACTTCCATATACTTCCTTAACTTGATAAGTTGTGAAAAAAAACACAGTTAACACTATACTCAATGGTGAAAGACTGAAAGACTTTGCGCTAAAATCAGGAACAAGACAAGGTTATCTGTTTTCACTATTTCTATTCAACACTGATCTTTTTTTTTTAATCACATTCATGAATGTGAAAACTGGACAATGAAAAAAGAAGACAGAAGTATTGATGTGCTCAAAGTGTGGTGTTGGTGAAGAATCATGAATATACCATGGATTAACAAAAGAACAAACAAATCAGTCTTATAATAAAACAACAAAATATTTATTAGGAATGAGGTTGGAAAGACTTTATCTTGCTTACTTTGAACGTGCCATCTGGAAACATTAATCACTAGAAAAGGAAGTCCTATTAAGTAACGTAGAGGATTACACAAATGAGTGAAACCCTCAACAAGATGGATTGAAACAATAACCACAAAAATGGGCTCAAACATACCAATAGTCATTACGATGGCAGAGACCCAGCAATATTTCTTTCTGTTATATACTAGATTGCCATGAGTAGGAGCCAACTAAATGGCAAGTGGTAACAACAACATTCAACAAAACAACCTCATAGCTATATTTACATAAAAAAAAAAAACACCAGTTGCAATAGAGTCAAACCCAACTCATGCCGAACCCATGTGTGTCAGAGTAGAACTGGGCTTCTGGGGTTTTCAATGGCTGAGTTTTCAGAAGTAGATAGCAAGATTTTTCTTCAGATCTTCTCTGTGTGGACTAAAACTTCCTAATTTTTGGTTAGTAGTTGAGTATGTTAACTATTTGTACCACCAGGGGACTCTGTGTCTACCTGTAGAATATCCTAAATATCCATTAAAAAAAAAAAAACTATTAGAGCTTCTAAACAAATTCAGGAAACTTGCATAATAAAAGATCAAAAGACCAAAGTCAGTTGTATTGATACATACTAACAATGAAAAATCCAAAAAAAAAAAAAAAATTAAGAAAGCAATCCATTTACCATTCATTTAACCAAGAATATGCAAAAATGTCCATCTTGAAACCTAGAATACTTTGCTCAACAAAATTAAAGATGCAAATAAATAGAAATATATTCAGTCTATAGATTTCATTCATTCCTTATCAAGATCCCAAAAGACCAAAATTTAAGAGCTAAAACTATAAAACTCTAAGAAGAAAACATAGGGAAAAAAATATTCTTGACCTTGGATTTGCCAGTGGATCCTTAGATGTGGCATCCAAATTACAAGTAAAAAAATGAAAAAAAAAATAGATAAATGCAATCTCATAAAAAGATAAAACTTTGTATTTTTTGTGAATCAAAGAATATTATCAAGAAAGTGAAAAGACAATCTACAGAATAGGAGAAAAGACTTTTAATATTTTCCAGTACCCACAGTATATAAAGACCTTTTTCTACTCAGTAACAACAAAACCAGCAATGCAATTAAAAATTGAGCAAAGTACCTCAGTAGACAATTGTTCAGGGCAGTTATAAAAATGACCATAAATGACAAGATGCACAACATCATTAGTCATTCAAGAAATGCAAATCAAAACCACACCTCCACTAAGATGGCAAAAACAAAAATAAAACACACATAATAAAACAGAAAATAACTAGTATTGATGAAAATGTGGAGAAATTTGAACACTCATACATTTCTAGTGGGATCGTAAAATGGTGCAGCCCCTTTGAAAAATAGTTTGTTGTTTCCTCAAAAGTTTAAACATAGAACTAACATATTGTTGTGTGCCCTCCAATTGATTCTGACTCACAGCCCCTCTATATGACCAAGTCGAACTGCCTGCCTAGGATTTTGTAGGCAGTAACAGATGAAAAAAAAAAAAAATTTTTTTTTTTTTTAACAGATGAAGGCACTTACAGATGAAGATCAAAGACTACAGCCTTCAGCATGGATTACACATCAACATAAAGAAAGCCAAAATCCTCTCAACTGATAAATGGAGAAAATACTGAGGTTATCAAGAATTTCATTTTACTTGGATCAACAATTAGCACCCATGGAAGAAGGAGTCAAGAAATCAAAGGATATATTGCATTGGACAAATCTGCTGCAAAAGAACTCGTTAAAGTGTTAAAAAGCAAAGAATGCTCTTTGAGGACTAAGATGCACCTGACCCAAACCATGGTATTTTTAACTGCTTCATATGCATGTAAATGCTAGACAATGAAAAAGGAAGACCAAAGAAGAGTTGACACCTTTGTCATGAAGGGTTTCCCTCACTTTTGCTGACACACTATCAAATGGGATTCCTTTTCTAGCAATTGGCCTTTCCTGATGATCTGTCCAAAGCAAGCAAGATGAAGTCTCACCATTGTCAATTTTAGCAACATTCTGGCTGCATTTCCTCCAAAACTGCTTCTTTCTTACTTCTGATAGTCCACGTTTTATTCAACGTTCTTCACCAACACCACAATTCAAATGCATCATTTTTTTTATTGTGCTTTAAGTGAAAGTTTACAAATCAAGTCAGTCTCTCACACAAAAACTTATATACACCTTGCTATATGCTCCTAGTTGCTTTCCCCTTAAAGAGACAGTACAGTCCTCTCCACTCTGTATTCCAGTGTCCATTCAACCAGCTTCTGTCCCCCTCTGCCTTCTCATCTCCCCTCCAGACAGGAGCCGCCCACATAGTCTCATGTGTCTACTTGTGCCAAGAAGCTCAGTCCTCACAAGTATCATTTTCTATCTTATAGTTCAGACCAATCCCTGACTGAAGAGTTGGCTTTGGGAATGGTTCCAGTCTCGGGCTAACAGGAGGTCTGGGGACCACGACCTCCAGGGTCCTTTTAGTCTGAGTCAGACCATTACGTCTGGTCTTTTTACAAGAATTTGAAATCCACACCCTGCTGCTCTCCTACACCATCAGGAATTCTCTGTTGTGTTCCTTGTCAGGGCAGTCATCATTTGTAGCCAGGCACCATCTAGTTCTTCTGGTCTCAGGCTGATGTAGTCTTTGATTTATGTGGTCCTTTCCTATGAGTTAGAGTCAACTCAACGGCACTGGGTTTGGTTTTTGTCTTTGGTTTCTTTCTCTTGGGCTCATAATTACTTTGTTCCAGATGGGGTGAGACCAACTGATGCATCTTAGGTGGCCACTTGCTAGTGTTTGAGACCCCAGACGCCACTCACCAAAGTGGGATGCAGAATGTATTCTTAATAGATTTTATTATGCCAATTGACCTAGATGTCCCCTGAAAACATGGCCCCAAAGCCCCCATCTCTGCTACTCTGGCTTTCGAAGCATTCAGTTGTATTCAGAAAACTGCTTTTGGTTTAGCCCAGTTGTGCTGACCTCTCCTGTATTGTGTGTTGTCTTTCCCTTCACCTAAATTAGTTCTTATTTACTATCTAATTATTGAATACCCCTATCCTTCCCCTCCTTTCCTCCCTGCACCCTCTCGTAACCATCAAAGAATATTTTCTTCTCTGTTTAAACTATTTCTTGAGTTCTTATACTAGTGGACTCATACAATATTTGTCCTTTTGCAAATAACTAATTTCACTCAAAAAAAATGCCTTCAAGTTTCCTCCATGTTGTGAAATGTTTCACAGATTCATCCTTGTTCTTTATTGATGCATAGTATTCCATTTTATAATAATTTATCTATCCATTCATCTGTTGATGGGAACCTAGGTTTTTTCCATCTTTTTGCTGTTGTAAACAGTGCTGCAATGAATATAGGTGCGCATATATCTGTTTGTGTAAAGGCTCTTATTTCTCTAGGATATATTCCAAGGAGTGCGATTGCTGGATCCTAAAGTAGTTTGGTTGCTAGCTTTTTAAGGAAATGCCAAATCGATTTCCAAAGTGCTTGTACCATTTTACATTCCCACCAGCAGTATAGAAGTGTTCCAGTCTCCACACAACCTCTCCAACATTTATTATTTAGTGTTTTTTGGATTAATGGAGCCTTGTTGGAGTGAGGCGAAGTTTCATTGTAGTTTTGATTTGCATTTCTCTAATGGCTAATGATCATGAGAATTTCCTCATGTATCTGTTAACTATCTGAATGTCTTCTTTAGTGAAGTGTCTGCTCATATCTTTCGCCCATTTTTAAATTGGGTATCATGTAGATTTTAGAGATCAGATGCTGATCAGAAATGTCATAGCTAAAAACTTTTTCCCAGTCTGTATGTAATTGTTTTATTCTTTTGGTGAAGTCTTTGGATGAGCATAGGTGTTTGATTTTTAGGAACTCCTAGTTATCTAGTTTCTCTTCTGCATTGTTAATAATGTTTCCTATACTGTTTATGCCATGTATTAGCCCTCCTAGCGTTGTCACTATTTTTTCTTCCATGATCTTTATGATTTAGATTTTATATTTAGGTCTTTGATCCATTTTGAGTTCGTTTTTGTGCATGGAGTGAGTTATGGGTCTTGTTTCATTTTTTTTGCAGATGGATATCTAGTTATGCCAGCACCATTTGTTAAAGAAACTGTCTTTTCCCCATTTAACTGACTTTGGGACTTTGTCAAATATCAGCTGCTCATATGTGGATGGGTATATGTCTGGATTCTCAATTCTGTTCCATTGGTCTATGTGTCCGTTGTTTTACCAGGCTTTATTTGACTATTGTGGTAGTATAATAGGTTCTAAAATCAGGTAGAGTGAGGCCTCCCACTTTGTTCTTCTTATTCACTAATGCTTTACTTATCCGGGGCCTCTTTCCCTTCCATATGAAGTTGATATTTGTTTCTCCATCTCATTAAAAATTGTCGCTGGAATTTGGATGGGAATTGCATTGTATCTATAGATGGCTTTTGGTAGAATAGACATTTTTACAATGTTAAGTCTTCCTGTCCATGAGCAAGGTATGTTTTTCCACTTATGTAGGTCTCTTTTGGTTTCTCGCAGTAGTGTCTTGTAGTTTTTTTTTATATATATATAGGTCTATTATGTCTCTGGTTAGATTTATTCCTAAGTATTTTATCTTCTTGGGGGCTACTGTAAATGGCATTGATTTGATGATTTCCTCTTCAATGTTCTCTTTGTTGGTGTGAAGCAATCCAACTAATTTTTGTATGTTTATCTTGTTTTCAGATACTCTGCTGAACTCTTCTAATAGTTTCAGTAGTTTTCTTGAGGATTCTTTAGGGTTTTCTGCTTATAAGATTATGTCATCTGCAAATAGAGATACTTTCACTTCTTCCTTATCAATGGAAACCCTGGTGGTGCAGTGCTTAAGTGCTACAGCTGGTAACCAAAGGGTCAGCAGTTCAAATCTGCCAGGTGCTCCTTGGAAACTCTTTGGGACACTTCTACTCTGTCCTATAGGGTAACTATGAGTCAGAATCGTCTCGAGGGCACTGGGTTTGATTTTTTTTTTTTCTTCCTTATCAATCTGGATGCCATTTATTTCTTTACCTAGCCTGATTGCTCTGGCTAGGACATGCAGCACAATGTTGAGTAAAAGTGGTGATAAAGGACATCCTTGTCCGGTTCCCGATCTCAAGGGCAATGCTTCCAGACTTTCTGCATTTAGGATGATGTGGGTCGTTGGCTTTGCATAAATGGCCTTTTTTATGTTGACGGATTTTCCTTGTAATCCTATTTTGCTGAGAGTTTTTATCATGAATTGGTGTTGAATTTTGTGAAATGCCTTTCCTGCACAAACTGATAAAACCACGTGATTTCTGTCTTTTGTTTTATTTATGTGATGGATTACATTAATTGTTTTTCTAATGTTGCACCATCCCTGCAAACCTGATATGAATCCCACTTGGTCACAGTGAATTATTTTTTTGATATGTTGTTGAATTCTATTGGCTAGAATTTTGTGGAGGATTTTTGCATCTGTGTTCATGAGGGATATAGGTCTGTAATTTTCTTTTTCTGTGGTATCTTTACCTGGTTTTGGTATCAGGGATATGCTGGCTTCATAGAATGAGTTTGGGAGTAGTCCGTCCTTTTCTATGCTCTGAAATGCCTCTAGTAGTGTTGTTAATGCTACTCTGAAAGTTTCAAAGAACACTACAAGGAAGCTGTCCAGGCCAGTGCTTTTTTTTGGGGGGAGATTTTCGTTGCCTTTTCAATCTCTTCTTTTGTTATGGGTTTATTTAGTTGTTCTACCTCTGTTTGTGTTAGTTTAGGTAGGTAGTGTGTTTCTAGAAATTCATCCATTTCTTCCAGGTTTTCAAATTTGTTAGAGTACAATTTTTCATGGTAATCTGATATGATTCTTCCAGTTTCAGCTGGGTCTGCTGTGATATCACCGATCTTATTTCTTACTCGCTTTATTTGCTTCCTCTTCTGTCTTTCTTTTGTCAGTTTGGCCAATGGCTTATCAATTTTGTTTATTTTTTCAAGGAACTGGCTTTTGGTCTTGTTAAATCTTTCAGTTGTTTTTCTGTTCTCTATTTCATTTAATTCTGCTCTAATTTTTATTATTTGCTTCTTCTGGTGCCTGAGGGTTTCTTTTGTTGCTCTCTTTCTGTATGTTCAAGTTGTAGGGATAATTCTTTGGTTTTGGCCCTTTCTTCTTTTTCTATGTGTGCATTTATTGATGTTAATTGACCTCTGAGCACTGCTTCTGCTGTGTACCAAAGGTTCTGAAAGGAAGTGTTTTCATTCTCACTGGAGGCTATGAATTTCTTTATTCCGTCCTTAATGTCTTCTATAACCCAGTAATTTTTTACCAGGATATTGTTGAATTTCCAAGCGTTTGATTTCTTTTCCCATTGTTGATTTCTACTTTTGTGCATTATGGTCAGAGAAGATGCTTTGTAACATTTCAATGTTTTTGATTTTGTTAAGGTTTGCTTTATGACCTAATATGTTGTCTATTCTACAGAATGTTCCATGTGTGTTGGAAAAGAAAATATACTTGGCTAGTGTTTGATGGAGTGTTCTGTATATGTCTATGAGGTCAGGTTGGTTGATTGTGGCATTTACATCTTCCATGTCTTTATTGAGCTTCTTTCTTGATGTTCTGTCTTTCACTGAAAGATGTGTGTTAAAGTCTCCTACTATTATTGTGGAGCTGTCTATCTCACTTTCCAATACTGTTAGAGTTTGTTTTATGTATCTTGAAGCCCTTTCATTGGGTGCATAAATATTTAATATGGTTATATCAATTCATTTTTGATCTTCCTTTTACAATATCCTGCTTTCACAAGCCTATGAGGGCAATTAAAAATATCATGGCTTGGGTCAGGCAGTTCTTTGTCATCAAAGTGATATGTTTGTTTTTTTTAACATTTCAAAGCTGTCTTTTGCAGCAGATTTGCTCAAAGTAATACAGCTTTCTATCTTGACTGTTGCTTCCATGGACTGAAACCATCCCCCTAAACCTTCACATCAAGAAAATAAATCCCATGAAGTGTTTTCTTGACATAAAAAATTGCCTTAGCAGCCAGTTACTGTTTGTTTTACAAATACATATATATATAAATATATATACATATATTATATACACACGTTTATATACACACAGAGTTATGGATTGAATTGTGTCCTCCAAAAATACGCATTGTAAAGATTAACCCCATACCTGTTGTTAGAAGGAGCCTGGTGGTACAGTGGTTAAATCCTCTGCTGTTTACCAAAAGGTCGGCAGTTTAAACCCACTTGCTCTTCTGGAGAAAGATGTGGCAGTCTGCTCCGGTAAAGATTACAGCTTTGAAAACTCTACGGGGTAGTTGTACTCTGTCCTATAGGGTCACTATGAGTTGGAATCCACTTGACTGCAATGAGTTTTGGGTATGCCTGAATTTATAATCCCATTTGGGAATGGGTTTCTTTGTTATGTTAGTGAGGCACTATTTAATCGATATCTTGGGTGTGTCTTAAACCTCTCTTGATGGCACAGTGGTTAAGAGTTCAGGCACTAACCAAAAGGTCCGTAGTACAAATCTGCCAGCTACTCCTTGGAAACATTATGGGGCAGTTCTACTCTGTCCTGTAGGGTCACTATGAGTCAGAATCAACTTTTTTTTTTTTTTTTTTTGGTATGAGAAAGAGCAAATTAAGCAAGGAAGCAGAGATAAAGCTACATGAATATCTCCAAGGAACCAAGGAATAGGGACCTTTCCTCAGTTCCAAAAGAAAGAAATCCTTCCACTACAGCCCAAACCCATTGCTGTCAAGTTGATTCTGACTCATAGCAAGCAACCCTATAGGACAGAGTAGAACTGCCCCATAGAGTTTCCAAGAAGCACTGGTGGACTCAAACTGCTGACCTTTTGGTTAGCAGCTGTAGCACTTAAACACCACACCACCAGGGTTTGCTCTACTAGAGCAGGCACCCTGAATTAGGACTTATACCCTTCTAAGCTGTGAGAAAATAAATTTCTGTATGTTAAAGTCACCTACTTGTGATATTTTTGTTATAGCAGCACTAGATAACTAAGACACACAACATTTGCCAATTCAACCTTTTTCCAGTCTATAGCTTAGTGGTATCAATTACATTAACTCTATAGCAAAATTTTGCTATCGTGTTATATTAATGATATTGTTCAATAATTCCCACATTTCCTTTGATAACCTTTCTTTGGAATGGCCATGAATATAGCTCTTGTCTAGTTGGTTGTCTAGGTTAGCTGTCTTCTAAATTTCTTGACTTAGATGAGTAAGCACTTCAAGAGTTGCATCTATTTGTTGAAGCATTTCAATTGGTATTCCGTCTAGTCCTAGAGCCTTGTTTTTTGCCAGTGTCTTCTGTAAGGCTTGGATTTGTTCCCTGAGTACCAATGGTTCCTGATCATGTGGTACTTCCTGAAATAGTTGAATGTCAATCGATTATTTTTGGTAAAGTGACTCTGTGTATTACTTCCACTGTTTTTTGATGCTTTCTGTGTCATTCAATACTTCGCCTATAGAATTCTTCAATAATATGACTCAAAGATTCAGTATTATCTTCAATTTCTTCAGCTTAGAAATGCCAATCACATTGTTCCCTTTTAGTTTTTTAATGCAAGGTCTTTTCACACTAAATTATACTACTTCACCTTGTCTTCTTGAGCCACACTTTGAAATCTGTTTAGCTCTTATAAGTTCCTCAGTTCACTTTCAGTATTCTGCTAAGGAGCAAGTTTCATACTCTCTTCTGACATCCTTTTTTTTTCCCCATCTTTCTAATAATCTCTTACTTTCTTCATGTACGATGTCCTTGATGTCATCACACAACTTTTCCGGCCTTCAGAAATTAGAGTTCAATGCATCAAATCTATCCTTGACATGGTCTGTAAAGTCAGGCAGGATGTACTCAAGATTGTACTTTTGCTTTCATGGGCTTGCTTTGATTTTCTTCAGCTTCATCATGAGCTTGCTTATGAGCAATTGATGGTCTATTCCACGTTCGGTCCCTGGATTTACTTGACTGATAATAATCAAGCTTCTCCATCATCCCTTTCCACAGATGTAGTTAATTTGATTCTCACATAATGCATCTGGCAAAATCCAGGTGTATAGTCGTCATTTTGTTATTGAAAAAAAATATTTAGATGAATAAGTCATTGGTCTTACAGAATTCTATTATGTGATCTCTGGCATGGTTCCTATCACCAAGGATGTATTTTCCAACACTTTATCCTTCTTCTCTGTTTCCGGCTTTCATATTCCAATCATCAGTAATTACCACTGCCTTCTGATTGTATGTTTGATCAATTTCAGACATCAGCAGTTCACTAAAATCTTCAATTTCCTCATTATTTGCATTTGTGGTTGGTTCTTTAATTTAAATTATAGTCTTATTAACTGGTGTTCCTTGTAAGCATATGGTGATACCATGCAATCTGAGCTCTTCGTCATGAACTGTGCTATAGCCAGCCCATCAAAATTTGGGTATGTACTACACTACTCTGTCATCAAGTGGAAGGCTCAAATTGTTTCTGAAAACAAACAAATACAAACATGTAATTTTTACAAAAATGAGATTCAGGGACCTACTCTGCTATTTTTGTGTGTGTGTGTGTGTGTGTGTGTGTGTGGTAAATATATATGTTACAAGACATTTTGTATTTCAACATTCTTCACATGTACAATTCAGTGACATTACATTTGTCATGTTGTTCAACTATCATCACCCTTACCAGAATGAGTCCCTCTATTTTGCTATCTCTGACCTCTCCTGTTAACTACTAAGAAAATTTGGACTCTATATACTTGCTTTTTCTTCCACTTATACTGATGGTGTTCAGGAATGTTGAATTGGCCAAAGTGTGGACGGTGCTGGATTATCTACTTTCAGTTTGAAAAGACAACAAATTATTAAAAAATGAACATATGAACATAATTAACACAATTGAATTCCACAGATTTACAAAAAATGTCCTCAAAGCATTAATTTACATTTTTTTAATGTTATTGTGCTTTAGGTGAAAGTTTATAGCTCGAGTTAATTTCTCACTCAAAAATTTATACAGTAGTGTTTTGTGACATTGATTGCAGTCTTCTCAACACGACAACACACTCCCCCTTTCCAACCTGTGTTCCCTGTGTCCATTCATTCAGTTCCTGTCCCCCCCTTCTTTCTCATCTTGCTTTTTGACAGAAGGTGCCTATTTGGTCTCCTGTATTTAATTGAGTAAGAAGCACTTTATGGAGGGTGGGGCCCAGATGGCTGACAAGATAGAAGCTACCTCGGATCCCTCTTGCAACAAAGACTCAGAAAAACAAGTGAATCAATCACATACATGACAATCTATGAACCCTGACCATCAAACACAGATCTAAAGAGTTGGCCTGAGTGACGGGGCCAAAAAGCTGCACCCTGAAGCAGCGACCACTTCTGGAAGTGGCTAACCGCGCCACAGCCTTGAGCCCTCGTGTTCGCAGGTGCCGAGTGGCGGGGCTGAATGCGGCTTGCAGAGGTGGGGCAAGCACAGGATACAGCCCTAACCCCTAGCCCCCGGGGTAACCTCCGTAGAGACTCAGCCAGCGCAAGCAGGCTGCACATTGACGGGGCTAACAAGAGAACGAGAAACCACAGGGAAGCAGCAACTGTTTTTGGAGCCTGGAGCCAGCGTCCCAGCCAGAAAACCTTGGCGCTCGGCTTTGGATCAGGCGCAAGGGAGCTGAGCACAGCATCCTGAGATGGCACAAACACGGGATGCATCCCTAGCCCACAGAAGTGACCTCGGGGGAAGCCCAGCCAGTGCACACAGGCAGCTCAGCGACGCAGCTAACAGGAGGAGAAGTCACCGGGAGGCACCGACTGGTATTGGAGACTGGAGTGTGGCATCCCAGCCGGGGAACCTTGGCACTGGGCTTTGGACTGGGAGCGGAGGAACTGACCACGGCTTCTGAGACAGCACAAGCACAGGACATGGGCCTGACCCTTGGGGGCAATCTCGACCCAGCCAACACACACAGGCTACATGCCCCTCCAGAATCTCAGATTAAACAGTAATCACCAACCAAGATAAGTAACTTTGTCTTTATTCCTGGGTGCTTACTCTCTCCTATCTATCTGAACCTTCCCCTCCCATTCCCAGGAAGCTTCATTAACATTGGAATTTCCTGGGCCAGAGAGTGAAGTGCTCTGCTGTATATATATATATATGTATACATATATATATGTATATATATGTATACATATGTATGTATATATATGTATATATATATATTGCCTTTTCCTAACCCATTCTCCTGCCCTAAGAAGCAGCTACAAAAAACCGAGGGACCAAAAATCTTTCCCTGACTTCCCGAAATTGGATTAAAAAAGAGAACCTGCTCCAGCCAAGCATATCAGATCCACAGTCTTGGGCTTTCATCCCTACAGGGAACAAGGTGGCTATTATAATGCAAAGGCAATTCTGATAGTGATCTGTGATTGCTTTAGCAGATTACTGGAAAGACAAGTTTCCCAGGTCTGATATCTCTACCTATAAAACAGAGACCTCACTGACCCACAACAGGGAACTGAGGGCTGAAGGTCCAACCAAACCACCTAGCCTCCTGCCAAAGGAGTCTGAGGATAGTGACATCTACCAATCTGTAGAGGTATATGCATTGGGAGCCTAAGGTACAGCTGAAGATCCCACCCACCAAAGTACTTTAGGAATAGAGACACACCTACCTCACTGGCACTTGGGGGAAGCCTGTCAGCATCCTGCCCCCCCCGGAATGTGACCCCCTGCTGCTACTAGAATCTGGTGCACACAACTATCACCACTACTCCTCTAAGGGGAATAGGTGACAGTCTACACCACACACTTGGTGACTGAAAATCAGATTCTACTCAAGAATAGTGAATAGACTCTTAGGCTTATATATCTGGTAACAGCCCAAACCAGCTGGAAACAGAACATAAGTGATTCAAAGGCTACAATAATAAAGACAGCACAATCTAGTAGTCCATCTATGTATATTGAAAGAAAACAAAAAAAGATAAGACTCAGTGAGCAAATATAAAAGAAAACATTACAATATCTGATAGATGGCTCAGAGACACCAGTCCATATCAAGCCACATAAAGAAGCAGAAAATGATTGATTCTAAAAAATAAAAACCAACTCCCCAATTAAAGAATCAAAATCTTTCCCAAATGAAGATAGAATCCTGGAATTGCCAGATGCAGAATATAAAAAACTAATTTACACAAAGCTTCAAGACATCAGGGATGACCTCAAAAATGAAAAAAGGCAATCTACAGAAAAAGCCAAGGAACACACTGATAAAGCAGTTGAAGAAATCAAAAAGATTATTCAATATGCCCTAGAGAAATAAGAGCCTTCACACAAACAGATATATGCACACCAATGTTTATTGCAGCTCTGTTTACAGTAGCAAAAAGCTGGAAGCAACCAAGGTGTCCATCAATGGATGAATGGTTGAATAAATTGTGGTATATTCACACAATGGAATACTACGCATCGATAAAGAACAGAGAAGAATCTGTGAAACATTTCATAACACGGGGTAACCTGGAAGGAATTACGCTGAGTGAAATTAGTCGGAGGCAAAAGGACACATATTGTATAAGACCACTATTATAAGAGCTTGAGAAATAGTATAAACTGAGAAGAACACATACTTTTGTGGTTACCAGGGGGGAGGGAGGGAGGGTGGGAGAGGGTTATTTAGTAATTACTTAGTAGATAAGAACTACTTTAGGTGAAGGCAAGGACAATACTCAATAAAAGGGAAGGTCAGCTCAACTGGACTGGACCAAAAGCAGTTTCCGAGATAAACTGAATGCTTCAAAGGTCAGCGGAGCAAGGGTTTGGGGACTACGGCTTAAGGGGACTTCTAAATCAATTGGAAAAAGAATTCTATTATGAAAACATTCTGCATCCCACTTTGAAATGTGGTGTCTGGGGTCTTAAATGCTAAGGAGCGGCCATCTGAGATGCATCAATTGGTCGCAACCCACCTGGATCAAAGGAGAAAGAAGAACACCAAGGTCACACGATAACTAAGAGCCCAAGAGACAGAAAGGGCCACATGAACTAGAGACTTACATCATCCTGAGACTAGAAGAACCAGATGGTGCCCGGCCACAACCGATGACGGCCCTGAGAAGGAGCACAACAGAGAACCCCTGAGGGACCAGGAGATCAGTGGGACGCAGAAACCAAATTCTCATAAAAAGACCATACTTAATGGTTTGACTGAGACTAGAGGAATCCTGGTGGTCATAGTCCCCAAACCTCCTGTTGGCCCAGGACAGGAACCATTCCTGAAGACAACTCATCAGACATGGAAGGGACTGGACAATGGGTTGGGGAATGATGTTGATGAAGAGTGAGCTACTCGTATCAGGTGGACACTTGAGACTGTGTTGGCATCTCCTGTCTAGAGGGGAGATAGGAGGGTAGAGAGGGTTAGAAACTGGCAAAATTGTCATGAAAGGAGAGACTGGAAGGAGGGAGCAGGCTGACACATTGGGGGAGAGTAAGTGGGAGTATGGAGTAAGGTGTATATAAGCTTATATGTGACAGACTGACTTGATTTGTAAACGTTCACTTAAAGCTCAATAAAAATTATTAAAACAAAAAAGGACAAAAAAAGATTATACAAGAACATAGTAGAAAAATTAATAAGCTGCAAGAATCCATAGAGAGACAGGATTCAGAAATCCAAAAGATTAACAGTAAAATTACAGAATTAGACAACTCAATAGGAAGTCAGAGGAGCAGAATCGAGCAATTGGAATGCAGAGTGGGGGAGCTGGAGGATAATGCAATTGACACCAATAAAGTTGAAGAAAAATCAGATAAAAGAATTAAAAAAAATGAAAAAACCCTAAGAATCATGTGGGACTCTGTCAAGAAGAATAACTTGTGTGCAATTGGAGTTCCAGAACAGGGAGGGATAACAGAAAATACAGAGAGAAGAGTGGAGGATTTGTTGGCAGAAAACTTCCCTGACATCATGAAAGACGAAAAGATATCTATTCAAGATACTCATTGAACCCCATATAAGACTGATCCAAAAAGAAAATCACCAACACATATTATCGTCAAGCTAGCCAAAATGAAAGATAAAGAGAAAACTTTAAAAGCAGCCAGGGATAAAAGAAAGTTTTCCTACCAAGGAGAATCAATAAGAGTAAGTTCAGACTACTCAGCAGAAACCATGCAATCAAGAAGGCAATGGGATGACATATATAGAGCACTGCAGGAGAAAAACTGCCAGCCAAGGATCATATATCCAGCAAAACTCTCTCTCTAATATTAAGGTGAAATTAAAACATTTACAGATAAACACAAGCTTAGAGAATTTGCAAAAACCAAACCAAAGCTACAAGAAATACTAAAGGAAATTGTTTGGTCAGAAAACAAATAATATCAGATACCAGCACAATACAAGGTCATAGAACAGAACATCCTGATATCAACTCAAATAAGGAAATCACAAAAGCAAATTAAGATTTATTTTAACAAGAAAAAAATGCTCAAAACAGGGAATTATTGAAGTCATTATGTAAAAGATCACAATAATCAAAAACGGAGACTAAATGCAGGAGGCACAGAACTGCCATATGTAGAGGCAAAAAGGCGATATAGGACGATACAAGTTAGGTTTTTACTTAGAAAAATAGGGGTAAATATTAAGGTAACCACAAAGAGGTATAACAATTCCATAACTCAAAATAAAAACCAAGACAAACATAAAGACTCAGCAAACATAAAGCGAACTACTATGAAAATGAGGAACACACAACTTACAAAGAAAAACGTCTCTGCACAAAAAAGTATGTGGAAAAATGAAATTGTCAGCAACACACACAAAAAGGCATCAAAATGACAACACTAAACACATACCTATGTATAATCACGCTGAATGTAAATGGACTACATGCACCAATAAAGAGACAGAGAGTCTCAGACTGGATATTGAAACACGATCCACGTATACGCTGCCTACCAGAGACACACCTTAGACTTAGAGATAGAAAACAAACTAAAACTCAAAGGATGGAAAAAAATATGTTAAGCAAACAACAAGCAAAAAAAAGCAGGAGTAGCAATATTAATTTCTGACAAAATAGACTTTAAAATTAAATCCACCACAAAGGAGAAAGAAGGACACTAAATAATGATCAAAGGGACAACAGACCAGGAAGATATAACCATATTAAATATTTATGCACTCAATGACAGGGCTGCAAGATACATAAAACAAACTTTAACAGAACTGAAAAGTGAGATATCACCTCCACAATTATAGTAGGAGAGTTCAACATCCCTCTTTTGGAGAAGGATAGGACTTCCAGAAAGAAGCTCGGTAGAGACACGGAAGACCTAATTGCTACAACCAACCAACTTGACCTCATAGACTTATACAGAACACTCCACCCAATAGCTGCAAAGTATACTTTTTTTTCTAGTGCACATGGAACATTCTGTAGAATAGATCACATATTAGGTCATAAAACAATCCTTTGCAGAATCCAAAACATCGAAATATTACAAAGCATCTTCTCAGACCAGAAGGCCATAAAAGTGGAAATCAATAACAGAAAAATCAGGGAAAAGAAATCAAATATTTGGAAACTGAACAATACCCTGCTCAAAAAAGACTGGGTTATAGAAGACATTAAGCAGGGAATAAAGAAATTTGTAGAACGCAACGAGAATGAAAACACTTCCTATCAAAACCTCTGGGACACAGCAAAAGCAGTGCTCAGAGGTCAATTTATATCGATAAATGCACACATACAAAAAGAAGAAAGAGCCAAAATCAGAGAACTGTTCCTACAACTTGAACAAATAGAAAGCAAACAACAAAAGAATCCATCAGGCACCAGAAGAAAACGAATAATAAAAATCAGAGCCGTACTAAAGGAATTAGAGAACAGAAAAACAACTGAAAGAATTAACAAAGCCAAAAGCTGGTTCCTTGATAAAATTAACAAAATTGATAAACCATTGGCCAGACTGACTAAAGAAATACAGGAAAGGAAACAAATAACCCAAATAAGAAACACGATGGGTCATAGCACAACAGACCCAAGTGAATTAAAAGAGTCATATCAGATTATTATGAAAAATAGTACTCTAACAAATTTGCAAGCTTAGAAGAAATGGATGAATTCCTAGAAAAACACTACCTACCTAAACTAACACAATCAGAAGTAGAACAACTAAATAGACCCATAACAAAAAACGAGATTGAAAAGGTAATCAAAAAACTCCCAACCAAAAACAGCCCTGGCCTGAACGGCTTCACTGCAGAGTTCTACCAAACTTTCAGAGAAGAGATAACACCACTACTACTAAAGGTATTTCAAAGCATAGAAAATGATTGAATACTACCTAACTCATTCTATGAAGCCGCCATCTCCCTGATACCAAAACCAGGTAAAGACATCACAAAAAAATGAAATTACACACCTATATCTGAACATCGATGCAAAAATCCTCAACAAAATTCTAGCCAAGAGAATTCAACAACATATCAAAAAAATAATCCACCACGACCAAATGAGATTTATACCAGGTATGCAAGGTTGGTTTAATATTAGAAAAACCATTAATGTAATCCACCATACAAATAAAACAAAAGACAAAAACCACATGATCTTATCAATTGATGCAGAAAAGGCATTTGACAAAGTCCAACACCCATTCATGATAAAAACTCTCAGCAAAATAGGAATTGAAGGAAAATTCCTCAACATAATAAAGGGCATCTATACAAAGCCAACAACCAACATCATTCTAAATGGAGAGAGACTGAAAGCATTTCCCTTGTGAACAGAAAACAGACAAGGATGCTCTTTATCACTGCTCTTATTCAACGTTGTGCTAGAGGTCCTAGCCAGAGCAATTAGGCTAGACGAAGAAATAAAGGGCATCCGGATTGGCAAGGAAAAAGGAAAATTATCTCTATTTGCAGATGACATGATCATATACACAGAAAACCCGAAGGTATCCTCCAGAATGCTACTGAAACTAATAGAAGAGTTCGGCAGAGCCTCAGGTTACAAGATAAACATACAAAAATCACTTGGATTCCTCCAGATCAACAAAAAGAATATCGAAGAGGAAATCACCAACTCAATACCATTCACAGTAGCCCCCAAGAAGATAAAATACTTAAGAATAAATCTTACCAAGGATGTAAAAGACCAATACAAAGAAAACTACAAAGTACTAGGGCAAGAAACTAAAAGGGACCTACATAAGTGGAAAAACATACCTTGCTCATGGATAGGAAGACTTAACATACTAAAAATGTCTATTCTACCAAAAGCCATCTATACATACAATGCGCTTCTGATCCAAATTCCAATGACATTTTTTAATGATGGAGAAACAAATCACCAACTTCATATGGAAGGGAAAGAAGTCCCAGATAAGTAAAGTATTACTGAAAAAGAAGAAGAAAGTGGAAGGCCTCACTCTACCTGATTTTAGAACCTATTATACAGCCACAGTAGTCAAAACAGCCTGGTACTGGTACAACAACAGGCACATAGACCAATGGAACAGAATTGAGAACCCAGATATAAATCCATCCACATATGAGCAGCTGATATTTGACAAAGGCCCAGTGTCAGTTAATTGGGGAAAAGATAGCATTTTTAACAAATGGTGCTGCCATAACTGGATATCCATTTGCAAAAAAATGAAACAGGACCCATACCTCACACCATGCACAAAAGCTAACTCCAAGTGGATCAAAGACCTAAACATAAAGACTAAAATGATAAAGATCATGGAAGAAAAAATAGGGACATCATTATGAGCCCTAATACCAGGCATAAACAGAATACAAAACGTTGCCAAAAATGATGAAGGGAAACCAGATAACTGGGAGCTCCTAAAAATCAAACACCTATGTTCATCTAAAGACTTCACCAAAAGAGTAAAGAGACCACCTAAGATTGGGAAAAAATTTTCAGCTATGACATCAGCGCCTGATCTCTAAAATCTATATTATTCTGTTAAACTCAACCACAAAAAGACAAACAACCCAATCAAGAAGTGGGCAAAGGATATGAACACGCAGTTCACTAAAGAAGATGTTCAGGCAGCTAACAGATACATGAGAAAATGCTCTCGATCATTAGCCATTAGAAAAATGCAAATGAAAACTACAATGATATTCCATCTCACTCCAACGAGGCTGGCATTAATCCAAAAAACACAAAATAATAAATGTTGGAGAGGCTGGGGAGAGATTGGAACTCTTATACACTGCTGGTAGGAACGTAAAATGGTACAATGGTACAACCACTTTGGAAATCTATCTGAAGTTTTTTTTTTTTTTTTTTAAGTTAGAAATAGGACTACCATATAACCCAGAAATCCTACTCCTCAGAATATACCCTAGAGAAATAAGAGTCTTTACACGAACAGATATATGCACACCAATGTTTATTGCAGCACTGTTTACAATAACAAAACCTGGAAGCAACCAAGGGGTCCATCAACGGATGAATGGTTAAATATTTCATGGTATATTCACAAAATGGAATACTACGCATCGATAAAGAACAGTGAAGAATCTGTGAAACATTTCATAACCTGGAGGAACCTGAAAGGCATTATGCTCAGCGAAATTAGTCAGAGGCAAAAGGACAAATATTGTATAAGACCACTATTACAAGATCTTGAGAAATAATATAAAGTGAGAAGAACACATTCTTTTGTGGTTGAGGAGGGGAGGGAGGGAAGGTGCGAAAGGATTATTTACTGATTAATTAGTAGACAGGAACTACTTTAGGTGAAGGGAAGGACAATAGTCAATACAGGGAAGGTCAGCTCAACTGGTCTGGACCAAAAACAAAGAAGTTTCCGGGATAAACTGAATGCTTCGAAGGTCAGTGGAGCAAGGGAGAGGGTTTGGGGACTATGGCTTAAGGGGACTTCTAAGTCAATTGGTAAAATATATTCTATTATGAAAACATTCTGCCTCCCACTTTGAAGTGTGGCGTCTGGGGTCTTAAGAGCTAATAAGCGGCCATCTAAGATGCATCAACGGGTCTCAACCCACCTGGATTAGAGAAGAATGTAGAACACCAAGGTCACAAGACAATTATGAGCCCAATAGACAGAAAGGGCCACATGAACTAGAGACTTACATCATCCTGAGACTAGAAGAACCAGATGGTGCCTGGCCACAACCGATGACTGCCCTGACAGGGAGCACAACAGAGAACCCCGGAGGGAGCAGGAGAACAGTGGGATGCAGGCCCCAAATTCTCATAAAAAGACCATACTTAATGGTCTGACTGAGACTAGAAGAATCCCGGCGGCCATGGTCCCCAAACCTTCTGTTGGCCCAGGACAGGAACCATTCCCAAAGACAACTCATCAGACATGGAAAGGACTGGACAATGGGTTGGAGAGAGATGCTGATGAAGAGTGAGCTACTTGTATCAGGTGGACACTTGAGACTGCTTTGGCATCTCCTGTCTGGAGGCAAGATGGGAGGGTAGAAAGGGTTAGAAACTGGCGGAACAGTAACGAAAGGAGAGACTGGAGGGAGGGAGCGGGCTGACTCATCAGCGGGACAGTAAATGGGAGTATGTAGTAAGGTGTATACAGGCTTATGTTGACAGACTGACTTGATTCGTACACTTTCACTTAAAGCACAATAAAAATTATTTAAAAAAAAAGAAGCACTTTATGGAGGCAGAGCCAAGGTGGTGGAATAGACAGAGCTTCCAGCGAGCCCTCTTTACAACAAAGACCTCAAAAAAGAAATCAAAACGAGTATATTTATGACAAGCTAGGAGCCCTGAGCATCAAAAGCAAGCTTAGAAGATGAACTGAGAGGCAGGGAGAGGAAGGGATGGCTGAGAAGCAGAGAGGAGTTTCCGGACCTGAATCGCAGGGAACCCTTAGGCACCATTCCTGGGAGCTGTGGTGGTGGGCTGGCACTAGCGTTTGGCTGCAGTTTTCTCAGGGTGAAACACCCAGCCACACAGCCTACTCACACCTCCAGAACCAGAGAAGAACAGCTCTCTCAGCAAAAGCTAAGTACTTGCATACATTTTACTATACCCCCCTGCTCCAACTCCAGTTTCAGTGACTGAATTCCCTGGGCCTGAGATAGGCCCTGTTGAGTGTCTATAGCCATCCTCCCAGCCTTGGAGAAGGAATAAATTTGCAACTGGGGGAAAAAGATAATTTGCCAGCTCCACTAACCATGGGAGCTCAGGACAGAAGCGGCTCCTGTTCAGGCATAAACAGTCCGTGGAATTTGAGTACCTTTCCCCTATGGTTGGACTTGTGAGGACCTATTTCAGGAGATTAGTCACTTGTTGGCAGACTACAACTGTTACAGCTGTGCGGTGGAGAGGTGGGTGTTTGAAGTTTGACGTTGCTTTGCCTATTAAACAGGGTCCTCACCTACCCATATTAGGGACCTAAGGACTGGTAGCTCCACTCGGGTCACCCAGCCACCCACCACGGGGGTCCAAGGATAACTGGTACCTCCCAGTCCTTACAATCAGAAACAGTGGGTGCCCATGGACCCCCTGCAGGACCCATCCACTGGTATGCTCTAGGGAACAAGGACATGCTTTCCCCAGAGACATGTGGGGGATGATTCTCAGCCCTCAGCCTTTGTTCAGAAAGTGACCCCCTGGTGCAACCAGATACTGGTACCTACACCAATCACCCCTGCCCTTCTAAGACTGTAGGACATCACCTGTACCACACACTTGATGATCAGCTACCTGGACACCTGAGCTGAATTCAAAAAGAAAAGTGAATGGACTCCTAGACTGATATACGTGATAACAGTTCTAGCCATCTGGGGATAGAACATCAGACTCCAAAGGCAAAAAAAATCAAAGTAGCTCACTCAAACAATCCATCTGTGCATATTGAAACAAAAAAAGCAAGCAGCTACGACACAGTAAGCAAACATAAAAGAAACTAGTACAATAACTTATAGATGGCTCAGAGACTAGTCAATATCAAGTCACATAAAGAAACAGACCACGATCACTTCAGCAAGCTTTCAAAACAAAGATTCCATGGATCTTCTTGATGAAAGTGCATTCCTGGAATTACCAGAGGCAGAATACAAAATATTAATATACAGAACTCTTGAATACATCAGGAAGGAAAGGAGTCAATACACAGAAAAAGCCAAAGAACACACAAGTAAAACAATTGAAGGAATTGAAAAGATTATTCAGGAATATAATGAAAAATTTAATAAGCTGGAAAAATCCATAGACAGCAATCAGAAATTTGGAAGATTAACAATAAAATTACAGAATTAGATAACAGAAACTCAGAGGAGCAGAACTGAACAAGTGGAAGGCAGAATTTCTGACCTGGAAGATAAAGCACTTGGCACTAATATATTTGAAGAAAAATCAGATAAAGAACTTAAAAAAATGAAGAAACCTTAAAAATCATGTGCGACTCTATTAAAAGAAATAACCTACGAGTGATTGGAGTACAGAAGACGGAGGGATAACAGAAAATAGAGAGAATTGTTGAAGATTTGTTGGCAGAAAACTTCCCTGATATCGTGAAAGATGAGAAGACATCTATCCAAGATGCTTATGGAACTCTACATAAGGTATGTGTTAAAAGAATTTCACCAAGACATATTATAATCACACTTGCCAAAATCAAAGATAGAGAATTTTAAGAGCAACTAAGGATAAACAAAAAGTCACTTACAAAGGAGAGCCAATAAGAATAAACTCGGACTACTCTGCAGAAACCATGCAAACAAGAAGGTGATGGGATGACTTACATAAAAAACTGAAAGAAAAAAAATCCCCAGCCATGAATCTTATATCCAGCAAAACTCTCCCTCAAATATGAAGGTGAAATTAGGACATTTCCAGATAAACAGACGTTTAGTGAATTTGTAAAAACCAAACCAAAACTACAAGAAATACTAAAGGGAGTTCTTTTGTTAGAAAATCAATAATATCAGGTATCAACCAAAGGCTAGAACACTGGGCAGAGCAATCAGAAGTCAACCCACACAGGAAATCTCAAAAATAAATCAAGGTTAAAAAAAAAAAAAAACACTCAGAAGAGGGTAACAGTGATGTTAATATGTAAAAGAAGACAGCATTAAAACAATAAAGAGGGACTGAGAAATGTAGTGATAGATTTTCCATATGGAGAGGAAGACAAAGTGATACAAAGAAGTAAGAGTTAGGTTTAAATTTAGAAAAATAGGGGTAAATAACAAAGTAACCACAAAGGAGACAAACTATCTTAAACATCAAAATAAAATACAAGAAAAAATAGAGACTCAGCAGAAACAAAATCAACAACAACAAATATGAGGAAAGGACAATATGTAAAGAGAATCGACTCAGCACAAAAAATTAAGTGGGAAAAAGAAACTGTCAACAACACATAAAAAAAGACATCAAAACGATAGCACTAATTCATAAAAAATTCATACCTATCCATAATTAATGCTGAATGGAAATGGACTAAATGCACCAGTAAAGAGACAGAGAGTGGCCGAATGGATCTGTCTATAAGCTACCTACAAGTCACACACCTTAGAGACAAAAACAAGAGAAAACTCAAAATATGGAAAAAATATATCAACAAAACAACAATCAAAAAAGAGCACAGGTAGCAATATTTATTTCTGACAAAATAGTCTTTAAATTTAAATCCATCATAAAGGCTAATCAAGAACACCATATAATGATTTAAGGGACAGTAATGTTTTTTTAGACTGGACGGCAGTGGTGGGAGTGGGATACCAAGAAGATATAACCATATTAAATATTTATGCACCCAATCACAGGGCTGCAAGATACTAAAACAAACTCAATCAGCACTGAAAAGTGAGATAGACAGCTCCACAATAATAGTAGGAGACTTCAACTCACCACTTTCGGAGAAGAACAGGACATCTAGAAAGAAGCTCAATAAAGGCACAGAAAATCTAAATGCCACAATCAACCAACTTGACCTCATAGACGTATACAGATCACTCCACCCAACAGTAACCAAGTGTACCTTCTTTTCTAGTGCGCATGGAACATTCTCTAGAATAGACCACATATTAGGTCATAAAGCAAGCCTTAGGAGAATCCAAAACATCAAAATATTACAAACCATCTTCTCTGACGATAAGGCAATAAAAGTGGAAATCAATAACAGACAAAAGCAGGGAAAAGAAATCAAACACTTGGAAACTGAACAATATCCTACTCAAAAAAGACTGGATTATAAAAGACATTAAGGATGGAATAATGAAATTCATAGAATCCAAAGAGAATGGAAACACTTCCTATCAGAACCTCTGGGACACAGTGAAAGCAGTGCTCAGAGGTCAATTTATATCAATAAATGCACACATACGAAAAGAAGAAAGGGTCAAAATTAAAGAATTATCCCTACAACTTGAACAAATAGAAAAAGAGCAACAAAAGAAACCCTCAGTCACCAGAAGAAAACAAATAATAAAAATTCGAGCAGACCTGAATAAAATAGAAAACAGAAAAACAATTGAAAGAATTAACAACCAAAGGCCAGACTTCGAGAAAACCAACAAAATTGATAAACCATCGGCCAAACTGAAAAAAGAAAAACAGGAGAGGAAGGAAATAACCAGAATAAGAAATGAGATGGGCAATATTACAACAGACCCAACTGAAATTAAAAGAATTGTATCAGATTACTATGAAAATTGTACTCTAACAAGTTTGAAAACCTAGAAGAAATGGATGAATTCCTAGAAACACAATACCTACCTAAACTAACACAAACAGAGGTAGAACAACTAAATAAACCCATAACAAAAAAAGAGATTGAAAAGGTAATCAAAAAACTCCCAAGAAAAAAAAGCCCTGGCCCGATGGCTTCACTGCAGAGTTCTACTAAACTTTCAGAGAAGAGTTAACACCACTACTACTAAAAGTATTTCAGAGCATAGAAAAGGACAGAATACTCCCAAACTCGTTTTATGAAGCCAGCATATCCCTGATACCAAAACCAGGTTAGACACCACAAAAAAAGAAAATTACACACCTGCATCCCTCATGAACTTAGATGCAAAAATCCTCAACAAAATTTTAGCCAATAGAATTCTACAACATATCAAAAAAGTAATTCACCATGACCAAGTGGGATTTATACCAGGTATGCACAGATGGTTCAACATTAGAAAAACAATTACTATAATCCATCATATAAATAAAACAAAAGGCAAAAATCACATGGTTTTATCAGTTTGTGCAGAAAAGGCACTTGAGAAAGTTCAACACCCATTCATGATAAAAACTTTCAGCAAAATAGGAATGGAAGGGAAATTTCTCAATATAATAAAGGGCATTTATACAAAGCCAATAGCCAGCATCATCCTAAATGGAGAGAGTCTGAAAACATTTCCCTTGAGATTGGGAACCAGACAAGGATGTCCTTTATCACCGCTCTTTTTCAACATTCTGCTGGAAGTCCTAGCCAGAGCAATTAGGCTAGATAAAGAAATAAAAGGCACCGAGATTGGCTAGAAAGAAGTAAAAGTATCTCTATTTGCAGATGACATGATTGTGTACACAGAAAACCCTAAGGAATCCTTCAGAAAACTACTGAAACTAATAGAAGAGTTCAGCAGAATACCAGGATACAAGACAAACATACAAAATTACTTGCATTCCTCTGCACCAACAAAAAGAACATAAAAGAGGAAATCACCAAATCAATACCATTTACAGTAGCCCCCTTGAAGATAAAACACTTAGGAATAAATCTTACCAAAATGTAAAAGACAAAGAAAGAAAACTACAAAACACCTCTGCAAGAAACTAAAAGAGACCTACATAAGTGGAAAAGCATACCTTGCCCATGAATAAGAAGACTTAACATTATAAAAATGTCTATTCTACCAAAAGCCACGTATAAATACAATGCAATTCCGATCCAAATTCCAGTGACGTCTTTAATGAGATGGAGAAAAAAATCACCAACTTCATATGGAAGAGAAAGCCCCCGGATAAGTAAATCATTACTGACAAAGGAGAACGAAGTGGGAGGCCTTACTCTACCTGATTTTGAAACCTATTATACCACCACAGTAGTCAAAATAGCCTGGTACTGGTACAAAAACGAATACATAGACCAATGGAATAGAACTGAGAATCCAGACATAAATCCATCCACATATGAGCAGTTGATATTTGACAAAAGTGCCAAAACAGTTAAAGGGGGAAAAGACAGTCTTTTTTAAGAAATGGTGCTGGTATAACTGGATATACATCCGCATAAAAATGAAACAAGACCCATAACTCACTCCATGCACAAAAAAGAGCTCAAAATGAATTGAAGACCTAAATATAAAATCTAAACTGATAAATATCATGGAAGAAAAAATAGGGGCAACGTTAGGAGCCCTCATACATGGCAAAAACAGTATTGAAAACATTATTAACAGTGCAGAAGAAAGCTAGGTAACTGGGAGCTCCTGAAAATCAAACACCTATGCTCATCCAAAGACTTTACCAAATGAGTAAAAAGATTACTTACAGAGTGGGAAATTGTTTTTAGCTATGACATTTCCCATCAGGGTCTGATCTCTAAAATCTATGTGATACTGGAAAAACTCAACTACAAAAAGACAAACAACCCAATTAAAAAATGGGCAAAAGATATGAATAGACACTTCACTAAAAGAGACATTCAGGTAGCTAACAGATACATGACGAAATGTTCATAATCATTAGCCATTAGAGAAATGCAAATCAAAACAACAATGAGACTTCATCTCACTCCAACAAGGCTGGCATTAATCCAAAAAACACAAAATAATAAATGTTGAAGAGGCTGTGGAGAGATCGGAACACTTTTACACTGCTGGTGGGAATGTAAAACGGTACAACCACTTTCGAAACCTATTTGGTGCTTCCTTAAAAAGCTAGAAATAGAGCTACCATTCGAGCCAGCAATCCCATTCCTTGGAATATATCCTAGAGAAATAAGAGCCTTTACACGAACAGATATATGCACACCCATGTTCATTGCAGCATTGTTTACAATAGCAAAAACATGGAAGCAACCAAGGTGCCCATCAAAGGATGAATGGATAAATAAATTATGGTATATTCACACAATAGAATACTATGCATCGATAAGAAACAGTGATGAATCTGTGAAACATTTCATAACATGGAGGAACCTGGGAGGCATTATACTGAGTGAAATTAAACCCAGAAAAGTGAAATTAGTCAGTTGCAAAAGGACAAATATTGTATAAGACCGCTATTATTAGAGCTTGAGAAATAGTTTAAACACAGAAGAAAATATGCTTTGATGGTTACGAGAGTGGGGAGGGAGGGTGGGAGAGGAGTAAGAACTACTTAGGTGACGGGAAAGACATCACACAATACAGGCGAGGTCAGCACAACTGGAGTAAACCTAAAGCAAAGAAGTTTCCTCAATAAACATTATGCTTTGAAGGCCATTGTAGCAGGGGTGGGGGTTTGGGGACCTTCATTTCAGGGAACATCTAAGTTAATCAGCATAATAAAATCTATTAAGAAAACATTCTGCATCTCACTTTGGAGAGTGGCATCTAGGATCTTAAACGCTAGCAAGCGACCTTCCCAGATCCATCATTTGGGCTCAACCCACCTGGATCAAAGGAGAATGAAGAACACCAAGGACACAAAGTAATTACGAGCCCGAGAGACAGAAAGGGCCACATAAACCAGAGACTACATCAGCCCAAGGCCAGAAGAACTAGATAGTGCCAGCTACAACCGATGACTGCCCTGACAGGGAACACAACAGAGAACCCCTGAGGGAGCAGGAGAGCAGTGGGATGCAGACTCCAAATTCTCAAAAAAAGACCAAACTTAACGGTCTGACTGAGACTAGAAGGACCCCGGCGATCATGGCCCCCAGAACTTCTGCTGGCCTTAGGACAGTAACCATGTGAAAGCCAAGTCTTCAGCAGAGATTGGACTGGACAATGGATTGGAGAGTGATTCTGGTGAGGAGTGAACTTCTTGGATCAGGTGGACACCGGAGACTATGTTGGCATATCCTGCATGGAGGGAAGATGAGAGGGTAAAAGGGATTAGAAGCTGATGAAATGGACATAAAAAGAGAGAGTGGAGGGAGAGAGCAGGCTGTCTTATTAGGGGGAGAGCAATTGGGAGTATGCAGCAAGTTGTATATAAGTTTTTGTGTGAGAGACTGACTTGATTTGTAAACTTTCACTTAAAGCACAATAAAAATTAAAAAAAAAGAAGCATGTTATGACTTTTATATGTATATATATATATGGACCTGTCTAATCTTTGTCAGAAACATGGGCTTTGGAAATTGTCTTAGTTTTGTGTTAGCAGAGTGTCTGGGAGCCATAGTCTTGGGGTTTCTCATTTATCAAACTAAAGAAATCCCAAGGGTGGGGAGGTTACCCCTGGCTGGGAGGAGGTCATCTCTGAACAGTGATCATGTGGATAGTTGTGGCTGGACACCAGACAGAGAAAATGGCTATAATTAAAAGGTTTATTTAAGTTACTCTGTATGAGGATAGTTTGTTGAGTTTTTAGTAGAACCATGTCACACTGAGATGTGGATGACTGTTGAATGTGTTTGTGGCCTCAGTTGAGCAAAGTCTGAGCCCACTTGATGGCAATGTTTTTTTTTTTTATTATTATTTATTTATTTTTTGAGAGGATATGATACATGTATTCCTGAATCCATCTTTGGTTATAGAGAAAGATAATCAAAAAGGCAGCAAACAAGGCAGCAACAATAATAAAATTGCTGCTCCGGTGCCTTGGAGTCAGATCCGACTCATAACACTCCCATGTACAACAGAACAAAATGTTGCCCAATGCTGCACCATTCTCACAATCTTTCCATGTTTGAGCCCATTGTTGCAGCCTCTGTCAATCCATTTCACTGAGGGTCTTTTCATTTTCGCTGATTGTCTACTTTACCAAGCATGATGTACTTGTCCCTCCTGATGACATGTACAAAGTCAGTAAGAAGAAATTTTGCTAACCTCTCTTGTTTCAAGACAGATTTATTCATTTTTCTGGCAGTCCATGGTATATTCAGTATTTTTTGCCAACATCATTATTCAAAGGCATCAATTTTTTTTTTTTTTTTTTGGTCTTAGTTATTCATCATTCAGCTTTCACGTGAATTTGAGGATATCGAAAATATCATGCTTGGGTCAGGCACACCTTAGTCCTCAATGTTTTTTTCATACTTTAAAGAGGGCTTTTGCAGCAGATTTGCCCGATGCAATAGGTTGTTTGATTTACTGATTGCTGGTTCCATGGGCATTGATTGTGGATACAAGTAAAATGAAATTCTTGACAACTTCAATATTTCTCCATTTATTATGATGTTGCTGATTGGTCCAGTTGTGAGGATTTTCGTCTTTTTTTTTATGTTGAGATGTAGTCCACACTGAAGGCTGTAGTCTTTGATGTTTATCTGTAAGTACTACAATTTCTCTTCACATTCAACAAGCAATGTTGTGTCATCTGCATATTGACAGTTGTTAGTGAGTCTTCCTCCAATCCTAAATCTGCACTCTTCTTCATGTAGCCCAACTTCTTGGATTATTTGCACACCACATAGATTTGATAAGAATGGTGAATGGATAAAACCCTAACACGCACCTTTTCGTATTTTAAACCACACTGTATGCCCTTTTTCTGTTTGAACTACTGCCTCTTGATCTATGTACAGTTCCCACATGTGCACAGTTAGTGTTCTGGAATGTTCATTCTTCAAAATTCTATCCATAACTTGTTATGTTGCACACACTCGCATGCCTTTGTGTAGTCAATAAAACACAAGTAAACATATTTCTGGCATTCTCTGCTTTCAGCCAAGATCCATTTCAAGTCAGCAGTGATAACCCTGTTCTGCATCCTCTTCTGAATCCAGTTTGAGTTTCTAGCAGTTTCCTTTTGATGTTCTGCTGCAACAGTTTTTGAAATATCTTTAGCAAAATTATACCTGCATGTGATATTAATGATATTATTCCATAATTTCTGCATTCCATTGCATCATTTTTCTTTGAAATGGGCACGTTATGCACCTTTTCCAGTTGGTTGGTCAGGTAGCTCTCTTCGAAATGTCATGACAGAGACAAGTGAGCACTTCCAGAGTTGCGTCTGTTTGTAGAAGTATCTCATTTGGTATTCTTCCAATTCCTGGAGCCTTGTTTTTCACCAGTGCCTTCAGTGCGGCTTGGACATCATCCTTCAGTATCATAGGTTGTAAATCGCATGCTATCTCCTGAAATAGCTGAATGTCAACCAATTCTTTCTGGTACAGTGATTCTATGTTACCTCCATCTTCTATTGATGCTTCATTCATCATTCAATATTTTGGTCATAGGACCCTTCAGTATTGCAACTCAAGGCCTGAATTTTTCTTTCAGTTCTTTCAGGCTGAGAAATAATGAATGTGTTCTTCCCTTTTGGTTTTCTAACTTCGAATCTTTGCACAAGTAATTATAATTTCCTTTGTCTTCTTGAGCTGCCCTTTGAAATCTTCTGTTCAGCTCTTTTACTTCTTTACTTCTTCCATCTATTTTAGCTATTCTACATTCTAGAGCAAATTTCAGAATCTCTTCTGACATCCATTTTGGATTTTTCTTTCTTTCCTGTCTTTTTAATGATCTCTTGCTTTCTTCATATATGATGTCCTCATGTCATTTTACAACTTGTCTGGTCTTCGGTCATAAGTGTGCTATGTATCTATTCTTGAGATAAGCTCTAAATGCAGGTGGGATATGCTCAAGGTTGTGCTTTGGCTCTCATGGACTTGTTTGAATTTTCTTCAGCTTCAACTTGAACTTGCATATAAGCAATTGATGGTCTGTTCTTCTGTCAGCCCCTGGCCTCACTCTGACTAATATTTTGAGCTTCTCCACCATCTCTTTCCACAGACATAGTTCCTGTATATTCTATCTGGTGAAATCCATGTTTATGTTGTCAAAAAAAAAAAAAAAAAAAGGTATTTCAACAAGTAAGTCATCAGTCTTGCAAAATTCTATCACGTGATCCCTGGCATAATTTCTATCACGAAGGCAATATTTTCCAAATACTGATCCTTCCTCTACATTTCCAACTTTCATATTCTAATCATGACTAATAATCAATGTATCTTAATTGCATGTTTGATCAATTTATGACTGCAGAAGTTGGCAAAAATCTTCAATTTCCTCATCTTCAGTATCAGTGGTTTCTATAAATTTGAATAATAGTCCTATTAACTGGTCTTCCTTGTAGGTGTATGGATATTATCCTATCACTAACAGTGCTGTACTTCAGGATAGATCTTGAAATGTTCTTTTTAACAATGAATGCGACACAATTAACCTTTAATTTGTCATTTCCGGCATAGTAGACTATATGACTCTCTGATTCAAAAAGGCCAATACCACTCCATTTCAGGTCACTGATGCTTAGGATATAGAAATTTATGCATTCCTTTTCATTTTTTTATTTTAAATAATTTTTATTGTGCTTTAAGTGAAAGTTTACAAATCAAGTCAGTCTGTCACATATAAACTTCTATACACCTTACGACACACTCCCATTTACTCTCCGCCTAATCCTTCCAGTCTCTTCTTTCGTGACCGTTTTGTCAGTTACTAACCCTCTCTACCCTCCCATCTCCCCTCCAGACAAGAGATGCCAGCACAGTCTCAAGTGTCCACCTGATACAAGTAGCTCACTCCTCATCAGCATCTCTCTCCAACCCATTGTCCAGTCCTTTCCATGTCTGATGAGTTGACTTCTGGAATGGTTCCTATCCTGGGCCAACAGAAGGCTTGGGGACCACAACCACAGGGATTCTTCCAGTCTCAGTAAGACCATTAAATCTGGTCTTTTTATGAGAATTTGGGGTCTGCATCCCACTGTTCTCCTGCTCCCTCAGGGGTTCTCTGTTGTGCTTCCTGTCAGGGCAGTCATCGTTTGTGGCCGGGCACCATCTGGTTCTTCTAGTCTCAGGATGATGTAAGTCTCTAGTTCATGTGGCCCTTTCTGTCTGTTGGGCTCATAATTGTCTTGTGACCTTGGTGTTCTTCATTCTTCTTTGATCCAGGTGGGTTGAGACCAATTGATGCATCTTAGACAGACGCTTGTTAACATTTAAAACCCCAGTCGCCACAGTTCAAAGTGGGATGCAGAATGTTTTCTTAATGCAATTTATTTTGCCAATTGACTTTGATGTCCCCGGGAGCCATAGTCCCCAAAATCTGCCCTTGCTCTGCTGACTTTGAAGCATTCAGTTTACCCAGGTAACTTCTTTGCTTTTCGTCCAGTTCAGTTGAGCTGACCTTCCCTGTATTGAGTATTGTACTTCCCTTCACCTAAAGTAGTTCTTGTCTACTATCCAATCAGTAAATAACCCTCTCCTACCTTCCCTCCCTCCCCCCTCTTTTAACTACAAAAGAAAGTGTTCTTCTCAGTTTAAACTATTTCTCAAGATCTTATAATAGTGGTCTTATACAATATTTGTCCTTTTGCATCTGACTAATTTCACTCAGCACAATGCCTTCCAGGTTCCTTCATGTTATGAAATTTTTCACAGATTCATCACTGTTCTTTATCGATGCATAGTATTCCATTGCGTGAATATACCATAATTTATTTATCCATTCATCCTTTGATGGACACCTTGGTTGCTTCCATCTTTTTGCTATTGTAAACAGAGCTGTAATGAACATGGGTGTGTATATATCTGTTCGTGTAAAGGCTCTTATCTCTCTAGGAAATATTCCGAGGAGTGGGATTTCTGGGTTGTATGGTAGTTTTATTTCTAACTTTTTAAGGAAACGCCAGATACATTTCCAAGTGGTTGTACCATTTTACATTCCCACCAGCAGTGTATAAGAATTCGAATCTCTCCTCAGCTTCTCCAACATTTATTATTTTGTGTTTTTTGGATTGATACCAACCTTGTTGGAGTGAGATGGAATCTGGTCGTAGTTTAATTTGCATTTCTCTAATGGCTAATGATCAAAAGCATTTTCTCATGTATCTATTAGCTGCCTGAATATCTTCTTTAGTAATGTGCGTGTTCATATCCTTTTGCCCAATTTTAAATTGGGTTGTTAGTCTTTTTTTTTTTTTAATAACTTTTATTAAGCTTCAAGTGAACGTTTACAAATCCAAACAGTCTGTCACATATAAGTTTACATACATCTCACTCCCTACTCCCACTTGCTCTCCTCCTATTGAGTCAGCCCTTTCAGACTCTCCTTTCTTGACAATTTTGCCAGCTTCCCTCTCTCTCTATCCTCCCATCTCCCCTCCAGACAAGAGTTGCCAACACAATCTCAAGTGTCCACCTGATATAATTAGCTCACTCTTCATCAGCGTCTCTCTCACACCTGCTGACCAGTCCCTTTCATTTCTGATGAGTTGTCTTCGGGGATGGTTCCTGTCCTGTGTCAACAGAAGGTCTGGAGAGCATGGCCGCCGGGATTCCTCCAGTCTCAGTCAGACCATTAAGTTTGGTCTTTTTATGAGAATTTGGGGTCTGTATCCCACTGATCTCCTGCTCCCTCAGGGGTCCTCTGCTGTGCTCCCTGTCAGGGCAGTCATCTATTGTGGCCGGGCACCAACTAGTTCTTCTGGTCTCAGGATGATGTAGGTCTCTGGTTCATGTGGCCCTTTCTGTCTCTTGGGCTCTTAGTTGTCGTGTGGCCTTGGTGTTCTTCATTTTCCTTTGCTCCAGGTGGGTTGAGACCAATTGCTGCATCTTAGATGGCCGCTTGTTAGCATTTAAGACCCCAGACACCACATTTCAAAGTGGGGTGCAGAATGATTTCATAATAGAATTATTTTGCCAATTGACTTAGAAGTCCCCGCAAACCATGTTCCCCAGACCCCCGCGCTTGCTCCGCTGAGCTTTGAAGCATTCATTTTATCCCGGAAACTTCTTTGCTTTTGGTCCAGTCCAATTGAGCTGACCTTCCATGTATTGAGTGTTGTCTTTCCCTTCACCTAAAGCAGTTCTTATCTACTGATTAATCAATAAAAAACCCTCTCCCACCCTCCCTCCCTCCCCGCCTCGTAAACACAAAAGTATGTGTTCTTCTCAGGTTTACTATTTCTCAAGATCTTATAATAGTGGTCTTATACAATATTTGTCCTTTTGCCTCTGACTAATTTCGCTCAGCATAATGCCTTCCAGGTTCCTCCATGTTATGAAATGTTTCACAGATTCGTCACTGTTCTTTATCGATGCGTAGTATTCCATTGTGTGAATATACCACAATTTATTTACCCATTCATCCGTTGATGGACACCTTGGTTGCTTCCAACTTTTTGCTATTGTAAACAGAGCTGCAATAAACATGGGTGTGCATATATCTGTTTGTATCAAGGCTCTTGTATCTCTAGGGTATATTCCTAGGAGTGGGATTTCTGGGTTGTATGGTAGTTCTATTTCTAACTGTTTAAGATAAGGCCAGATAGATTTCCAAAGTGGTTGTACCATTTTACATTCCCACCAGCAGTGTATGAGAGTTCCAATCTCTCCGCAGCCTCTCCAACATTTATTATTTTGTGTCTTTTGGATTAATGCCAGCCTTGCTGGTGTGAGATGGAATCACATCGTAGTTTTAATTTGCATTTCTCTAATGGCTAATGATCGAGAGCATTTTCTCATGTATCTGTTGGCTGCCTGAATATCTTCTTTAGAGAAATGTGTGTTCATATCCTTTGCCCACTTCTTGATTGGGTTGTTTGTCTTTTTGTGGTTGAATTTTTATAGAATCATGTAGATTTTAGAGATCAGGCGCTGGTCGGAGATGTCATAGCTGAAAATTCTTTCCCAATCTGTAGGTGGTCTTTTTACTCTTTTGGTGAAGTCTTTAGATGAGCATAGGTGTTTGATTTTTAGGAGCTCCCAGTTATCGGGTTTCTCTTCATCATTTTTGGTAATGTTTTGTATTCTGTTTATACCTTGTATTAGGGCTCCTAGGGTTGTCCCAATTTTTTCTTCCATGATCTTTATCGTTTTAGTCTTTATGTTTAGGTCTTTGATCCACTTGGAGTTAGTTTTTGTGCATGGTGTGAGGTATGGGTCCTGTTTCATTTTTTTGCAAATGGATATCCAGTTATGCCAGCACCATTTGTTAAAAAGGCTATCTTTTCCCCCGTTAATTGACACTGGTCCTTTGTCAAATATCAGCTGCTCATACGTGGATGGATCTATGTCTGGGTTCTCAATTCTGTTCCATTGGTCTATGTGTCTGTTGTTGTACCAATACCAGGCTGTTTTGACTACTGTGGCTGTATAATAGGTTCTGAAGTAAGGTAAGGTGAGGCCTCCCACTTTCTTCTTCTTTTTCAGTAGTGCTTTGCTTATCCGGGGCTTCTTTCCCTTCCATATGAAATTGGTGATTTGTTTCTCTATCTCCTTAAAAAATGACATTGGAATTTGGATCGGAAGTGCATTGTATGTATAGATGGCTTTTGGTAGAATAGACATTTTTACTATGTTAAGTCTTCCTATCCATGAGCAAGGTATGTTTTTCCACTTAAGTATGTCCTTTTGAATTTCTTGTAGTAGAGCTTTGTAGTTTTCTTTGTATAGGTCTTTTAAATCCTTGGTAAGATTTATTCCTAAGTATCTTATCTTCTTGGGGGCTGCTGTGAATGGTATTGATTTGGTGATTTCCTCTTCGGTGTTCTTTTTGTTGATGTAGAGGAATCCAAGTGATTTTTGTATGTTTATTTTATAACCTGAGACTCTGCCAAACTCTTCTATTAGTTTCAGTAGTTTTCTGGAGGATTCCTTAGGGTTTTCTGTGTATATAATCATGTCATCTGCAAATAGTGATAACTTTACTTCTTTCTTGCCAATCCGGATACTTTTTATTTCTTTGTCTAGCCTAATTGCCCTGGCTAAGACTTCCAACACGGTGTTGAATAAGAGCGGTGATAAAGGGCATCCTTATCTGGTTCCCGTTCTCAAGGGAAATGCTTTCAGGTTCTCTCCATTTAGAGTGATATTGGCTGTTGGCTTTGCATAGATGCCCTTTATTATGTTGAGGAATTTTCCTTCAATTCCTATTTTGGTAAGAGTTTTTATCATGAATGGGTGTTGGACTTTGTCAAATGCCTTTTCTGCATCAATTGATAAGATCATGTGGTTTTTGTCTTTTGTTTTATTTATGTGATGGATTACATTAATGGTTTTTCTGATATTAAACCAGCCTTGCATACCTGGTATAAATCCCACTTGATCAGGGTGAATTATTTTTTTGATGTGTTGTTGGATTCCATTGGCTAGAATTTTGTTGAGGATTTTTGCATCAATGTTCATGAGGGATATAGGTCTATAATTTTCTTTTTTTGTAATGTCTTTACGTGGTTTTGGTATCAGGGAGATGGTGGCTTCATAGAATGAGTGGGGTAGTATTCCGTCATTTTCTATGCCTTGAAATACCTTTAGTAGTAGTGGTGTTAACTCTTCTCTGAAAGGTTTGGTAGAACTCTGCAGTGAAGCCGTCCGGACCAGGGCTTTTTTTTGTTGGGAGTTTTTTGATTACCGTTTCAATTTCTTTTTTTGTTATGGGTCTATTTAGTTGTTCTACTTCTGAATGTGTTAGTTTAGGTAGGTAGTGTTTTTCCAGGAATTCATCCATTTCTTCTAGGTTTTCAAATTTGTTAGAGTACAATTTTTCATAATAATCTGAAATGATTCTTTTAATTTCATTTGGTTCTGTTGTGATGTGGTCCTTCTCATTTCTTATTCGGGTTATTTGTTTCCTTTCCTGTATTTCTTTAGTCAGTCTGGCCAATGGTTTATCAATTTTGTTATTTTTTTCAAAGAACCAGCTTTTGGCTTTGTTAATTCTTTCGATTGTTTTTCTGTTCTCTAATTCATTTAGTTCAGCTCTAATTTTTATTATTTGTTTTCTTCTGGTGCCTGATGGATTCTTTTGTTGCTCACTTTCTGTTTGTTCAAGTTGTAGGGACAGTTCTCTGATTTTGGCTCTTTCTTCTTTTTGTATGTGTGTATTTATCGATATAAATTGGCCTCGGAGCACTGCTTTTGCTGTGTCCCAGAGGTTTTGATAGGAAGTATTTTCATTCTCGTTGCTTTCTATGAATTTCCTTATTCCCTCCTTGATGTCTTCTATAACCCAGTCTTTTTTCAGGAGGGTATTGTTCATTTTCCAAGTATTTGATTTCTTTTCCCTCGTTTTTCTGTTATTGATTTCTAGTTTTATTGCCTTGTGGTCTCAGAAGATGCTTTGTAATATTTCGATGTTTTGGATTCTGCAAAGGTTTGTTTTATGACCTAATATGTGGTCTATTCTAGAGAATGTTGCATGTGCGCTAGAAAAAAAAGTATACTTTGCAGCAGTTGGGTGGAGAGTTCTGTATAAGTCAATGAGGTCAAGTTGGTTGATTGTTGTAATTAGATCTTCCGTGTCTCTGTTGAGCTTCTTACTGGATGTCCTGTCCTTCTCTGAAAGTGGTGTGTTGAAGTCTCCTACTATAATTGTGGAGGTATCTATCTCGCTTTTCAATTCTGTTAAAATTTGATTTATGTATCTTGCAGCCCTGTCATTGGGTGCGTAAGTATTTAATATGATTATGTCTTCCTGATCAATTGTCCCTTTTATCATTATATAGTGTCCTTCTTTATCCTTTGTGGTGGATTTAAGTCTAAAGTCTATTTTGTCAGAAATTAATATTGCTACTCCTCTTCTTTTTTGCTTATTGTTTGCTTGATATACTTTTTTCCATCCTTTGAGTTTTAGTTTGTTTGTGTCTCTAAGTCTAAGGTGTGTCTCTTGTAGGCAGCATATAGATGGATCGTGTTTCTTTATCCAGTTCGTGACTCTCTGTCTCCTTATTGGTGCATTTAGTTCATTTACATTCAGCATAATTATAGATAAATAAGTTTTTAGTGCTGTCATTTTGATACCTTTTCATGTGTGTTGTTGGCCATTTCATTTTTCCACATACTTTTTTGTGCTGAGATGTTTTTCTCAGTAAATTGTGAGATCCTCATTTTCATAGTGCTTGACTTTATGTTAGTTGAGTCGTTACGTTTTTCTTGGCTTTCATCTTGAGTTATGGAGTTGATATTCTTTTTTGTGGTTACCTTATTATTTACCCCTATTATTCTAAGTAAAAATCTAACTTGTATCATTCTATATCATCTTGTATCACTTTCCATCTGGCAGTTCAATGCCTCCTGTATTTAGTCCCTCTTTTTGAATATTGTGATCTTTTACCTATTGACTTCCATGATTCCGTGTTATGTGTACTATTTTATTTACTCATTTTTTTTTTAATTAACCTTTATTTTTTTTTTTTTTGTGATTTCCCTATTTGAGTTGATATCAGGACGTTCTGTTTTGTCACCTTGTATTGTGCTGGTACCTGATATTATTGGTTTTCTGACCAAACAATCTCCTTTAGCATTTCTTGTAGCTTTGGTTTGGTTTTTGCAAATTCTCTAAACTTGTGTTTATCTGTAAATATCTTAATTTCACCTTCATATTTCAGAGAGAGTTTTGCTGTATATATGATCCTTGGCTGGTAGTTCTTCTCCTTCAGTGCTCTGTATATGTCGTCCCATTCCCTTCTTGCCTGCATGGTTTCTGCTGAGTAGTCTGAACTTATTCTTATTGATTCTCCCTTGAAGGTATAAATCTCTCTTGGTCATGGTGAATTAATTTTTTAATATGTTGTTGACATCTACTGGCTAGAATTTTATGGAGGGTGTTTGCATCTAAGTTCATAAGGGATATTGATCTGTAATTTTCTTTTTTTGTGGTGTCTTTACCTCATTTTTGTATCAGGGATATACTGGCTTCATAGAATGAGTTTGGAACTATTCCATCCTTTTCTATGCTCTGAAATACCTTCAGTAATAGTAGTGTTAATGTTTCTCTGAAAGTTTGGTAAAATTTTTCAGTGTAGCCGTCAGGCCAGGGACTTTTTTGTTGGGAGACTTTTAATTACCTTTTCAATTTCTTCTTTTGTTATGGGTTTATTTAGTGGTTCTACCTCTGCTTGTGTTAGTTTAGGTAGGTAGTGTATTCCTAGAAATTTGTCCATTTCTTCCAGGTTTTCAAGTTTGTTAGAGTACAGTTTTTCATAGTAACTTAATATGATTCTTTTAATTTCAGTTGGATATGTTGTGATATCACCCATCTCATTTCTTATTCAAGTTATTTGCTCACTCTTCTGTTTTGTCAGTTTGGCCAATGGTTTATCGATTTTGTTATGTTTTTCAAAGAACCAGCTTTTGGTATTATTAACTTTTTCAGTTGCTTTTTTGTTCTCAATTTAATTTAATTCTCTTCTAATTTTTTTATTATTTGCTTTCTTTGTAATTTGCTGGTGTCGGAGGGTTTCTTTTTTCCTCTCTTTCTATTTGTTCAAGCTGTAGGGGTAATTCTTTGATTTTGGTCCTTTTTCCTGTTTGGATAAGTGCATTTATTGCTATAAATTGACCTCTGAGCACTGCTTTAGCTGTATCCCAAAGGTTCTGGTAAGAAGTGTTTTCATTCTCTTTGGATTCTATCAAGCTCTGTATTCCATCCTTAATTTCTTCTATAGCCCAGTAGTATTTGAGCAAGGTGTTGTTCAGTTTCCATGTGCTTTATTTCTTTTCCCTGTTTTTTCAGTTATGAATTTCTACATTTATTCCTTTATAGTCAGAGAAGATGCCTTGTAAAATTTTGATGTCTCAGATTCTGTTAAGGATTGTTTTATGACATAATATGTGGTCTATTCTGGAGAATGTTTCAAGTGCATTGGAAAAGAAATTATACTTGGTTGCTGTTGGGTGGAGTGTCCTGTATATGTCTATGAGGTCAAGTTGGTTGATTGTGGCATTTTGATCCTCCATATCTTTATTGATCTTCTTTCTGGATGATCTGCCCTTCACCAAAAGTGGTGTGTTGAAGTCTCCTCCTATTAGGGTTGATGAGCATCTTGGATAGATATCTTCTCATCTTTCATGATATCAGGGAAGTTTTCTGTCAGCAAATCTTCAACTATTCTCTCTGTATTTTCTGTTCATCCTCCATGTTCCAGTATGCCAATCTTTTGTAGGTTATTTCTCTTGATAGGATCCAAAATGATTCTTAGGGTTTCTTCATTTTTTTTAATGCTTTTATCTGATTTTTCTTTGAATATGTTGGTGCCAAGTGTTTTAACTTCAATCTCACTAATTTTTACTTCCAGTTCCTCAGTTCATCTCCTCTGACTTTCTATTGAGTTGTCTAATTCTAAAATTTTATTTTTAATCTTAGGATTTTCTGATCGTTTTCTCTCTATGAATTCTTCTAGCCTATTAAATTTTTCATTATCCTCTTGAATAACTTCCTTAATTTCCTAGACTGCTTTATCTGTGTGTTCCTTGGCTTGTTTTGCATTTTACCTGATTTCCTTCCTGATTTCTTTAAGTGTTCTGTATATTAATCTTTTGTGTTCTACCTCAGATAATTCCAGGAATACATCTTCATCTGGAAGATTCCTTAAATCTTTGTTTTGGGAACTTTTGATGTGATCATGGCCTGCTTCTTTATTTTATTGACTCATCTCCGAGCCATCTATGTTATTGTATTATTTTATGTTTTCTTACCGTGTCCTCGTTTCTTGCTTTGTTTTGTTTTGATACACCTAAATAGGCTGCTCGAGTAAACTAGCTTGATTATTGGCACCCTTGAAGCTCTAGTGTCCTGTCACCAGATGGCTAGAGCTGTTACCAGGTACATGAGCCTAAGATTCCATTCCCTTTTCTTGTATGGATTCAGCTCATGTAGTCGGTCACCAAGTGTGTGGTGTAGGCTCTCACCTACAGTCTTAAAGGAGCAGGGGTGATTGGTGTAGGCATAGGTATCTGGTTGCAGTAGGGGTTCACACTTTGAGGAAGGCAGGGAGCTGACAACCGTCCCCCGTGTGTCTTAAGGAAAGTGCATCCCTGTTCCCTAGAGTGCACAAGTGGGTGGGCTCTGCAGCCAGATGATAGACACCCAGTGTTTTTGGTTGTAAAGACTGGGAGGTACCACTTACCATGGAACCCTTGTCCTGGACGGTTGTGTTGCATTGGTGGAGACACCAATCCTCAGGCCCCTGGTTTGGGTAGGTTAGGACCCTGCTTAATAGGCACAGCTGTGTCCAGTATAAAAAACCTAACTCTCCTCCACAGAGCTAAAACTTGAAGTCAGACATCAGGCACATACACCGTTGCATTGTCCCAACAAGGGCCTAAGGTGCTGAAATGGGCCCACATAGGTCCATGCAGGGGTGAAAGGCATTCAAAATCTATGGGCCACTTGTGCCTGAACAAGAGCTGCTTCTGTCCTGAGTTCCCAGCTTAGAGGAGTTAGCAGGTTATTTTTTTCCCATTTCTTAGTTTCTTCCTTCTCCGAGGCCAGGAGAATGGCTCAAGGCATACCGGAGGACACATCTCAGGCCCAGGAAAATCGACTGCCACTGAAGCCAGCTCAGGGGATGGGGAAGAGGGAGAAGAGATCAGATATATGGGAGATAGTTCTTTCAAAAAGGTACTTTTTGGTCCACATGGTAAATTATTTGCAAGTACTTATCTCTTGGCAAGAGCTCTGTTCTTTGCTGATTCTGGAGGCATGAGTAGACTCTGTGCCACTTGCTCTCTCTCCCTGTGAAAAACGTGTCCCAAATGCTACCACCAGCCCTGCCATGGTCATGCAAGGGGATTAGGCCTGAGGGGCACCAGTGCCTGTCGAGTCAGGTCCAGCAACTCCTCACTGCTTCTGAACCATGACTTCCTTGTCTGTAGCTCAGTCTGATTTCTTAACTTTGCCTTTTATGTTCAGAGCTCCTAGCTTGTCATATATGTAATTGATTCACTTGTTTTTTCAGGTCTTTGTTGTAAAAGAGAACACCAGAAACATCTCACTACTCTGCCATCTTGGTCCCACCTCCAGTATATTAATTTTTTGTGTCCTACCTCGGTAATTCTGGGAAATTATCTTCATCTGGAAGATTTCTTGATCTTTGTTTTGGGAGCTTGTTGAAGCCATCATTTGTTTGTCTTTATGTGATTTGATATGACTTGTTGCTGAGCCAGCAATAAGTTATTGTATTTATTTTATGTTTGCTTACTGTGTCCTAGCTTCTTGTTTTGTTCTGATATGCCCAAATAGGCTGTCTGAGTGATCTAATTTGATTATCAGTGCTTGTGAAGCTCTAATGTTCTGTTATCAGGTGGTTGGAGCTGTTATTAGGTATATGAGGCCAGGAGTCGCTTTACTTTTCCTGTATGGATTCAGCTCATGTGTCCAGATAGTCAGTCACCAAGTATGTGGTGCAGGCTCTTACCTACAGTCTTAGACAAGCAGAGGAGATTGGTGTAGGCACAGGTATCTTGTTGCAGTAAGGGTTACATGCTGAGCAAGGCAGGGGGCTGACAAGTGTCCCTGAGTGTCTGTGAGAAAATCATGTTCCTGTTCCCTATAGCATGTAGGTGGGTGGGTTTTGCAACTAGACTATGGACATTCAATGCTGTTGGCTGTAAGGACTGGGAGACGCCACTTACCCTTGGACCCTTGTCTTGGGTGGCTAGGTGGCATGGGTGGAGCCACCATTCCCCAGGCCCCTGATGTGGGTAGGTGGGGACCCTGCTTAACACGTACAGTGGTGTCAAACATCACAAACCTGCCTCTCCACCATATAGCTCAAACAGATGAAGTTAGATTTTAGGTACACACCCTGTTGTACTGTGCAAATGAGGGTGTACACTGTTGAAAAGAGTCCACACAGGTCTACGTGGGGGTGAAAGGCATTAAAATATCTGTGGACCCCTTATTCCTGTGCTTAGGCAAAGGAGCTGTGCCTGCCCTGAGTTCCCAGCTTAGTGGAGGTGGCAGATGATCTTTTCCTTGTTTGTTAATTTATTCCTTCTCCAAGGCTGGGAGAGTGGCTCAGAACACACTACAGGTCCTACTTCCACCCCAGGGAAAGTGGCTATCACTGAAGCTGGCTTCGGACCTGGTGCAGAGTGGGAAGGCAGCATGGAAAGATAGAGCTTCCCCCCCCCCCCAAGCTGTGTTTTTGTCCATGGGGCAGATTGGAGGAATGTACTTATCTTTTGCCAAGAGCACAGCTTTTCACTGATTCTGGAAGTGTGAGTGGACTTTCCACTTCTCTGCCTCTTCCAATGTGGAAAACATGCCCGAAATGCCACTGCTTGTCTCACTTCTCTCATGACAGGGGATCTGGCCTGCAGGGTGCCAGTTCCTGCTGGGTCAGTTCTGGCAACTCCTCACTGCTTCTAAACCATCTCTCCCTCCCCTTGCTGCTCAGTCTGATTCCTCAACTTTGCCTTTAATGTTCAGGGCTCCTGAATTGTCATATATAATCAATTCACTTGTTTTTTTTGGTCTTTGTTGTAAGAGGGACCACAGTAAGCCTCTGACTACCCTGCAATCTTGGCCCCGCCCCTTATAAATCTTTTTTTGAACTTTATATAATTCATCTTTCAAGTAAATATTTATTTTTAAAAATTGTTAACTGTGTAGATGTAGATGCCAGTTAAATGAAAGCAGATTAGAAATTCTTTTGAAACTTATAGATAACATCAAGTGCTGAAAAATTTTTTAATGACAATACAACATCATTAATGTATGAAACACAGGGCAAAATGTTAAAAAAAGAAAAAGAACCAAAATTACCTGAAAGTTGAAGATAGAAATTGGACATAAAGTCATCTATTTCTGGAAGTTATTTGGTTACAGGTATAAATTTGGAAGTAATCAATGTGGAAAATATATGTCTTTTAAATCATTTTATTTCATTTGATGTTCTATACATTCCTTAAAGTAGCCAGCACACACAGTCTACACGCCCGTTGGGAATCTCAGATAAAACAGTCATCACCAAGCAAGATAAATAACTTTGTCTATATTGCTGGGTGTTACTCTCTCCTATCTATCTGATCCCTCCCCTCCCTGCCCCACGTGGCTTCATTAACATTGGAATTTCCTGGGCCAGGGAGTGAAGTGCTCTGTGGGTTTTTTTTTTCCTAACCCATTTTCCTGGCCTGAGAGAAGCAGCTAATAAAAACCAAGGGAACAAAAATCCTTCCATGACTTCCCCAAATTGGACTAAAAATACAGAACCAGCTCCAGCCAAGCATATGAGATCCACAGTCTTGGGCTTTCATCCCTACCGGGAACAAAGTAGCTATTATAATGCAAAGGCAATTCTGATAGGGATCTGACTGTAATTGTTTTAGCAGATTACTGGAAAGACAAGTTTCCCAAGTCTGATATCTCTACCTATTAAAAAGAGCCCTCACTGACCAACAAAGGGTAACTGAGGGCTGAAGCTCCACCCAAACCACCTAAACACCTGCCAAAGGGGTCTGAGGATACCGAAACTGGCCAATCTGTAGAGGTACATGCATTGAGTGCCTAAGGTACAGCTGCAGAGCCCACCCACCAAAGTGCTTAGGAATAGAGACACACTTACCTCACTGGCACTTGGGGGAAGCCTGTCAGCATCCTGCCCCGCCTGGAGTGTGAACCCCTGCTGCTACTAGAATCTGGTGCACACAACTATCACCACTACTCCTCTAAGTGAATAGGTGACAGTCTACACCACACACTTGGTGACCGAAAATCAGATTCTACTCAAGAAGAGTGAATGGACTCTTATGCTTATATATCTGGTAACAGCCCAAACCACCTGGTAATAGGACATAAGAGATTTAAAGGCTACAATAATCAAGACAGCACAATCTAGTAGCCCATCTACATATATTGAAAGAAAACACAACAAGATAAGACTCAGTGAGTAAATATTAAATAAATCATTACAATATCTTATAGATGGCTTGGAGACAGCAGTCAATATCAAACCACATAAAGAAGCAGACCACGATTGCTTCTACAACTCCCCAAACTAAAGAATCAAAATCTTTCCCAAATGAAGATACAATCCTGGAATTGCCAGATGCAGAATATAAAAAACTAATTTACAGAATGCTTCAAGACATCAGGGATGACATCAAAAATGAAATAAGGCAATCTACAGAAAAAGCCAAGGAACACACTGATAAAGCAGTTGAAGAACTCAAAAAGATTATTCAAGAACATAGTGGAAAAATTAATAAGCTGCAAGAGTCCATAGAGAGACAGCATTCAGAAATCCAAAAGATTAACCGTAAAATTACAGAATTAGACAACTCGATAGGAAGTCAGCAGAGCAGAATCGAGCAATTGGAATACAGAGTGGGGGACCTTGACAATAAGGGAATTGACACCAATATAGTTGAAGAAAAATCAGATAAGGGAATTTAAAAAATGAAGAAAACCTAAGAATCATGTAGGACTCTATAAAGAAGAAAAACTTGTCTATGATGGGAGTTCCAGAACAGGGAGGGATAACAGAAAATACAGAGAGAATAGTTAAAGATCTGTTGGCAGAAAACTTCCCTGGCATCATGAAAGACGAAAGTATATCTATCCAGATGCTCATCGAATCCCATATAACATTGATCCAAAAAGAAAATCACCAAGGCATATTATCATCAAACTTGCCAAAACTAAAGATAAAGAGAAAATTTTAAAAGCAGCCAGATATAAAAGAAAAGTCTCCTACAAAGCAGAATCAATAAGAATAAGTTCAGACTACTCAGCAGAAACCATGCAGGCAAGAAAGCAATGGGATGACATATAGAGAGCACTGAAGGAGAAAAACTGCCAGCCAAGGATCATATATCCAGCAAAACTCTCTCTGAAATATGAAGGCAAAATTAAGACATTTACAGATAAATACAAGCTTAGAGAATTTGCAAAAACCAAACCGAAGCTGCAAGAATTACTAAAGGAAATTGTTTGGTCAGAAAATCAATAATATCAGATACCAACAAAGAGTACTAACAATTCCATAATTCAAAATAAAAACCAAGAAAAACATAAAGACTCAGCAAACATAAAGTCAACTACTATGAAAATGAGGAACACACAATTTACAAAGAAAAATGTTTCAGCACAAAAAAGTAAGTGGAAAAATGAAATTGTCAACAACACACACAAAAAGGCATCAAAACGACAACACTAAACTCATACTTATCTATAATTACTCTGAATGTAAATGGACTAAATGCACCCATAAAGAGACAGAGAGTCTCAGACTGGATAAAGAAACACGATCCATCTATATGCTGCCTAAGAGACACACCTTAGACTTAGAGACACAAACTAAAACACACAGGATGGAAAAAAATATATCAAACAACAATCAAAAAAGAGCAGAAGTGGCAATGTTAATTTCTGACAAAATACACTCTAAAGTTAAATGCACCAAAAAGGATAAAGAAGGACACTACATAATGATTAAAGGGACAATTGACCAGGAAGATATAACCATATTAAATATTTATGCACCCAATGACAGGGCTGCAAGATACATAAAACAAACTTTAACAGAACTGAAAAGTGAGATAGACATCTCCACAATTATAGTAGGAGACTTCAACGCACCTCTTTCGGAGAAGGATAGGACTTCCAGTGAGATGCTTAATAGAGACACGGAAGACCTAATTGCTACAATCAATGAAGATGACCTCATAGACTTATACGGAACACTCCACCCAACAGCTTCAAAGTACACTTTTTTTTCTAGTGCACATGGAACATTCTGTAGAATAGATCACATATTAGGTCATAAAACAAACCTTTGCAGAATCCAAAACATCGAAATATTACAGAGCATCTTCTCAGACCAGAAGGCCATAAAAGTGGAAATCTATAACAGAAAAATCAGGGAAAAGAAATCAAATATTTGGAAACTGAACAATACCCTGCTCAAAAAACACTGGGTTATAGAAGACATTAAGGAGGGAAAAAAGAAATTCATAGAATGCAACGAGAATGAAAATACTTCCTATCAAAACCTCTGGGACACAGCAAAAGCAGTGCTCAGAGGTCAATTTATATCGATAAATGCACACATACAAAAAGAAGAAAGAGCCAAAATCAGAGAACTGTCCCTACAACTTGAACAAATAGAAAGTGAGCAACAAAAGAACCCATCAGGCACCAGAAGAAAACAAATAATAAAAATTAGAGCTGAACTAAATGAATTAGAGAACAGAAAAACAATTGAAAGAATTAACAATGCCAAAAGCTGGTTCTTTGAAAAAATTAACAAAATTGATAAACCATTGGCCAGACTGACTAAAGAAATACAGGAAAGGAAACAAATAACCAGAAGAAATGAGATAGGCCATATCACAACAGACCCAACTGAAATTAAAAGAATCGTATCAGAGTATTACAAAAAATTGTACTCTAACAAATTTGAAAACCTAGAAGAAATGGATGAATTCCTAGAAAAACACTACCTACCTAAACTAACACAAAATCAGAAGTAGAACAATTAAATAGACCCATAACAAAAAAGAGATTGAAAAGGTAATCAAAAAACTCCCAAAGAAAAAAAAAAGCCCTGGCCCGGACGGCTTCACTGCAGAGTTCTACCAAACTTTCAGAGAAGAGTTAACACCACCACTACTAAAGGTATTTCAAAGCATAGAAAATCTTGGAATACTACCTAACTCATTCTATGAAGCCAGCATATCCCTGATACCAAAACCAGGTTAGACACCACAAAAAAAGAAAATTACAGACCTATATCCCTCATGAACATAGATGCAAAAAACCTCAACAAAAATTCCAGCCAATAGAATTCAACAACATATCAAAAAAATAATCCACCACGACCAAGTGGGATTTATACCGGGTATGCAAGGTTGGTTCAAAATTAGAAAAACCATTCATGTAATCCACCATATAAATAAAACAAAAGACAAAAACCACATGATCTTATCAATAGATGCAGAAAAGGCATTTGACAAAGTCCAACACCCATTCATGACAAAAACTCTCAGCAAAATAGGAATTGAAGGAAAATTCCTCAACATAATAAAGGGCATCTATACAAAGCCAACAGCCAACATCATTCTAAATGGAGAGAGCCTGAAAGCATTTCCCTTGAGAACGGGAACCAAACAAGGATGCCCTTTATCACTGCTCTTTTTCAACATTGTGCTAGAGGTCCTAGCCAGAGCAATTAGGCTAGACAAAGAAATAAAGGGCATCCGGATTGGCAAGGAAGAAGTAAAATTATCTCTATTTGCATATGACATGATCTTATACACAGAAAACCCTAAGGAATCCTCCAGAAAACTACTGAAACCACTAGAAGAGTTTGGCAGAATCTTAGGTTGCAAGATAAACATACAAAAATCACTTGGATTCCTCTACATCAACAAAAGGAATATCAAAGAGGAAATCACCAAATCAATATCATTCTCAGTAGCCCCCCAAAAGATAAAATACTTAGGAATAAATCTTACCAAAGATGTAAAAGACCTACACAAAGAAACATACAAAGTACTAGTGCAAGAAACTAAAAGGGACGTACTTAAGTGCAAAAACATACCTTGCTCATGGATAGGAAGACTTAACATAGTAAAAATGTCTATTCTACCAAAACCCATCTATATATACAATGCAATTCCGATCCAAATTCCAAGGACATTATTTTTTTTAACTTTTATTAAGCTTCAAGTGAACATTTACAAATCCAATCAGTCTGTCACATGTAAGTTTACATACATCTTACTCCCTTCTCCCACTTGGTCTCCCCCTATTGAGTCAGCCCTCTCAGTCTCTCGTTTCGTGACAATTTTGCCAGCTTCCCTCTCTCTCTATCCTCCCATCCCCCCTCCAGACAAGAGTTGCCAACACACTCTCAAGTGTCCACCTGATTTAATTAGCTCACTCTTCATCAGCATCTCTCTCCCCCCACTGACCAGTCCCTTTCATGTCTGATGAGTTGTCTTCGGGGATGGTTCCTGTCCTGTGCCAACAGGAGGTTTGGGGACCATGACCGCCGGGATTCCTCTAGTCTCAGTCAGACCATTAAGTATGGTCTTTTTATGAGAATTTCGGGTCTGCATCCCACTGATCTCCTGCTCCCTCAGGGGTTCTCTGTTGTGCTCCCTGTGAGGGCAGTCATCGATTGTGGCCGGGCACCAACTAGTTCTTCTGGTCTCAGGATGATGTAAGACTCTGGTTCATGTGGCCCTTTCTGTCTCTTGGGCTCTTAGTTGTCGTGTGGCCTTGGTGTTCTTCATTCTCCTTTGATCCAGGTGGGTTGAGACCAATTGATGCATCTTAGATGGCCGCTTGTTAGCATTTAAGACCCCAGTCGCCACACTTCAAAGTGGGATGCAGAATGTTTTCATAATAGAATTATTTTGCCAATTGACTTAGAAGTCCCCTTAAACCATGGTTCCCAAACCCCCGCCCTTGTTCCGCTGACCTTTGAAGCATTCAGTTTATCCCGGAAACTTCTTTGCTTTTGGTCCAGGCCAAATAAGCTGATCTTCCATGTATTGAGTGTTGTCCTTTCCTTCACCTAAAGCACTTCTTATCTACGAATTAATCCGTAAAAAACCCTCTCCCTCCCTCCCTCCCTCCCCGCCTCGTAATCACAAAAGTATGTGCTCTTCTCAGTTTATACTATTTCTCAAGATCTTATAATAGTGGTCTTATACAATATTTGTGCTTTTCCCTCTGACTAATTTCGCTCAGCATAATGCCTTCCAGGTTACCCCGTGTTATGAAATGTTTCACAGATTCTTCTCTGTTCTTTATCGATGCGTAGTATTCCATTGTGTGAATATACCACAATTTATTTACCCATTCATCCGTTGATGGACACCTTGGTTGCTTCCAGCTTTTTGCTTTTGTAAACAGAGCTGCAATAAACATGGGTGTGCATATATCTGTTTGTGTGAAGGCTCTTATTTCTCTAGGCTATATTCCGAGGAGTGGGATTTCTGGGTTGTATGGTAGTTCTATTTCTAACTGTTTAAGATAACGCCAGATAGATTTCCAAAGTGGTTGTACCATTTTACATTCCCACCAGCAGTGTATAAGAGTTCCAATCTCTCCGCAGTCTCTCCAACATTTATCATTTTGTGTTTTTTGGATTAATGCCAGCCTTGTTGGAGTGAGATGGAATCTCATCGTAGTTTTAATTTGCATTTCTCTAATGGCTAATGATCGAGAGCATTTTCTCATGTATCTGTTAGCTGCCTGAATATCTTCTTTAGTGAAGTGTGTGTTCATATCCTTTGCCCACTTCTTGATTGGGTTGTTTGTCTTTTTGTGGTTGAGTTTTGATAGAATCATATAGATTTTAGAGATCAGGCGCTGGTTGGAGATGTCATAGCTGAAAATTCTTTCCCAGTCTGTAGGTGGTCTTTTTACTCTTTTGGTGAAGTCTTTAGATGAGCATAGGTGTTTGATTTTTAGGAGCTCCCAGTTATCTGGTTTCTCTTCGTCATTTTTAGTAATGTTTTATATTCTGTTTATGCCTTGTATTAGGGCTCCTAATGTTGTCCCTATTTTTTCTTCCGTGATCTTTATTATTTTAGTCTTTGATCCACTTGGAGTTAGTTTTTGTGCATGGTGTGAGGTATGGGTCCTGTTTCATTTTTTTGCAAATGGATATCCAGTTATGCCAGCATCATTTGTTAAAAAGACTATCTTTTCCCCAATTAACTGACACTGGGCCTTTGTCAAACATCAGCTGCTCATATGTGGATGGATTTATATCTGGGTTCTCAATTCTGTTCCACTGGTCTATGTGCCTGTTGTTGTACCGATACCAGGCTGTTTTGACTACTGTGGCTGTATAATAGGTTCTGAAATCAGGTAGAGTGAGGCCTCCCACTTTCTTCTTTTTCAGTAATGCTTTGCTTATCCAAGGCTTCTTTCCCTTCCATATGAAGTTGGTGATTTGTTTGTCTATCACCTTAAAAAATGACATTGGAATTTGGATCGGAAGTGCATTGTATGTATAGATGGCTTTTGGTAGAATAGACATTTTTACTATGTTAAGTCTTCCTATCCATGAGCAAGGTATGTTTTTCCACTTAAGTATGTCCTTTTGAATTTCTTGTAGTAGAGCTTTGTAGTTTTCTTTGTATAGGTCTTTTACATCCTTGGTAAGATTTATTCCTAAGTATTTTCTCTTCTTGGGGGCTACTGTGAATGGTATTGATTTGGTTATTTCCTCTTCGATGTTCTTTTTGTTGATGTAGAGGAATCCAAGTGATTTTTCGATATTTATCTTATAATCTGAGACTCTGCCAAACTCTTCTATTAGTTTCAGTAGTTTTCTGGAGGATTCCTTAGGGTTTTCTGTGTAGAAGATCATGTCATCTGCAAATAGAGATAATTTTACTTCCTCCTTGCCAATCCGGATGCCTTTTATTTCTTTGTCTAGCCTAATTGCCCTGGCTACGACTTCTAGCACAATGTTGAATAAGAGCAGTGATAAAGGGCATCCTTGTCTGGTTCCCGTTCTCAAGGGAAATGCTTTCAGGCTCCCTCCATTTAGAATGATGTTGGCTGTTGGCTTTGCATAGATGCCCTTTGTTATGTTGAGGAATTTTCCTTCAATTCCTATTTTGGTGAGAATTTTTATCATGAATGGGTGTTGGACTTTGTCAAATGCCTTTTCTGCCTCAATTGATAAGATCATGTGGTTTTTGTCTTTTGTTTTATTTATGTGGTGGATTACATTAATGGTTTTTCTGATATTAAACCAGCCTTGCATAAAAAAAATATCTGGTATAAATCCCACTTGATCGTGGTGAATTATTTTTTTTGATATGTTGTTGAATTCTATTGGCTAGAATTTTGTTGAGGATTTTTGCATCTATGTTCATGAGGGATATAGGTCTGTAATTTTCTTTTTTTTGTAATGTCTTTACCTGCTTTGGGTATCAGGGAGATGGTGGCTTCATAGAATGAGTGGGGTAGTATTCCGTCATTTTCTATGCTTTGAAATACCTTCAGTAGTAGTGGTGTTAAGTCTTCTCTGAAAGGTTTGGTAGAACTCTGCAGTGAAGCCGTCCGGACCAGGGCTTTTTTTTGTTGGGAGTTTTTTGATTACCGTTTCAATCTCTTTTTTTGTTATGGGTCTATTTGTTGTTCTACTTCTGAATGTGTTAGTTTAGGTAGGTAGTGTTTTTCCAAGAATTCATCCATTTCTTCTAGGTTTGCAAATTTGTTAGAGTACAATTTTTCGTAATAATCTGATATGATTCTTTTAATTTCAGTTGTGTCTGTTGTGATGTGGCCCTTCTCGTTTCTTATTCGGGTTATTTGTTTCCTTTCCTGTATTTCTTTAGTCAGTCTAGCCAATGGTTTATCAATTTTGTTAATTTTTTCAAAGAACCAGCTTTTGGCTTTGTTAATTCTTTCAATTGTTTTTCTGTTCTCTAATTCATTTAGTTCAGCTCTAATTTTTATTATTTGTTTTCTTCTGGTGCCTGATGGATTCTTTTGTTGCTCACTTTCTATTTATTCAAGTTGTAGGGACTGTTCTCTGATTTTGGCTCTTTCTTCTTTTTGTATGTGTGCATTTATCAATATAAATTGACCTCTGAGCACTGCTTTTGCTGTGTCCCGGAAGTTTTCATAGGAAGTATTCTCATTCTCATTGCATTCTATTAATTTCCTTATTCCCTCCTTAATGTCTTCTATAACCCAGTCTTTTTTCAGGAGGGTATTGTTCAGTTTCCAAGTATTTGATTTCTTTTCCCTAGTTTTTCTGTTATTGATTTCTAGTTTTATTGCCTTGTGGTCTGAGAAAATGCTTTGTAATATTTCGATGTTTTGGATTCTGCAAAGGTTTGTTTTATGACCTAATATGTGGTCTATTCTAGAGAATGTTGCATGTGCGCTAGAAAAAAAAGTATACTTTGCAGCAGTTGGGTGGAGAGTTCTGTATAAGTCAATGAGGTCAAGTTGGTTGATTTTTGTAATTAGGTCTTCCGTGTCTCTATTGAGCTTCTTACTGGATGTCCTGTCCTTCTCCAAAAGTGGTGTGTGGAAGTCTTCTACTATAATTGTGGAGGTATCTATCTCACTTTTCAGTTCTGTTAAAATTTGATTCATGTATCTTGCAGCCCTGTCATTGGGTGCATAAATATTTAATATGGTTATATCTTCCTGATCAATTGTCCCTTTTATCATTATGTAGTGTCCTTCTTTATCCTTTGTGGTGGATTTAAGTCTAAAGTCTATTTTGTCAGAAATTAATATTGCTACTCTTCTTCTTTTTTGCTTATTGTTTCCTTGATATATATTTTTTCCATCCTTTGAGTTTTAGTTTGATTGTGTCTCTAAGTCTAAGGTGTGTCTCTTGTAGGCAGCCTATAGACGGATCGTGTTTCTTTATCCAGTCCGAGACTCTCTGTCTCTATATTGGTGCATTTAGCCCATTTACATTCAGCGTAATTATAGATAAATAAGTGTTTAGTGTTGTCATTTTGATGCCTTTTTATGTGTGTTGTTGACAGTTTCATTTTTCCACTTGCTTTTTTGTGCTGAGATGTTTTTCTTAGTAAATTGTGACATCCTCATTTTTGTAGTGTTTGACTTTGTTTGTTGAGTCGTTACATTTTTCTTGGCTTTTATCTTGAGTTATGGAGTTGTTATACCTCTTTGTGGTTACCTTAATATTTACCCCTATTTTTCTAAGTAAAAACCTAACTTGTGTTGTTCTATATCACCTTGTGTCACTCTCCATATGGCAACTCTATGCCACCTGTATTTAGTCCCTCTTTTTGATTATTGTGATCTTTTACATATTGACTTCAATGCTTCCCTGTTATAAGCATTTTTTTTAAATCAATCTTAATTTGTTTTTGTGATTTCCCTATTTGAGTTGATATCAGGATGTTCTGTTTTGTGACGTTGTGTTGTGCCAGTATCTGATATTATTGGTTTTCTGACCAAACAATATCCTTTAGCATTTCTTGTAGCTTTGGTTTGGTTTTTGCAAAATCTCTAAGCTTGTGTTTATCTGTAAATATCTTAAATTTGCCTTCATATTTCAGAGAGAGTTTTGCTGTATTTATGATGCTTGGCTGGCAGTTTTTCTCCTTCAGTGCTCTATATATGTCATCCCATTGCCTTCTTGCCTGCATGGTTTCTTCTGAGTAGTCTGAACTTATTCTTATTGATTCTCCCTTGAAGGAGACCTTTCTTTTCTCCCTGTCTGCTTTTAAAATTTTCTCTTTATCTTTGGTTTTGGCAAGTTTGATGATAATTTGTCTTGGTGTTTTTCTTTTTGGATCAGTCTTAAATGGGGTTCGATGAGCATCTTGGATAGATATCCTTTCGTCTTTCATGATGTCAGGGAAGTTTCCTGTCAGCAGATCTTCAACTATTTTCTCTGTGTTTTCTGTCCTTCCTGCCTGTTCTGGGACTCCAGTCACATGCAAGTTATCCTTCTTGATAGAGTCCCACATGATTCTTAGGGTTTCTTCATTTTTTTAATTCTTTTATCTGATTTTTTTTCAGCTATGTTGGTGTGAATTCCCTGGTCCTCCAGATTTCCTAGTCTGCATTCTAATTGCTCGAGTCTGCTCCTCTGACTTCCTAGTGTGTTGTCTAATTCTGTTATTTTATTGTTAATCTTTTGGATTTCTACATGCTGTCTCTCTATGGATTCTTGCAACTTACTAATTTTTCCACTATGTTCTTGAATAATCTTTTTGAGTTCTTCAACTGTTTTACCAGTGTGTTCCTTGGCTTTTTCTGCAGTTTGTCTTATTTCATTTGTGATGTCTTGAAGCATTCTGTAAATTAGTTTTTTATCTTCTGTATTTCATAATTCCAGGATTTTATCTTCATTTGGGAAAGATTTTGATTCTTTTGTTTGGGGGGTTGTAGAATCTGCTTCTTTATGTGGTTTGATATCAACTTCTGTCTCCGAGCCATCACTAAGATATAGTGGTTTATTCTATAATTGCTCACTAAGTGTTATCTTGTTTTGTTTTCTTTCAATATACGTGGATGGGCTACTGGATTGTACTGTCTTTTTTGTTGTAGCCCTTGACTTACTTATGACCTATTACCAGTTGGTTTGGGCTGTTGCCAGGTATACATGCCTGAGTCTATTCACTATTCTTGCATAGAATCTGATTTTGGGTCATCAAGTGTGTGATGCACTCTAACGCCTATCCACCTCGAGAATTAGTGGTGATAGTTGTGTGCACCAGATTCTATTAGCAGCTGGGGTTCACCCTCCAAGGGGGGCAGGATGCTGACAGGCTTTCCCCATGTGTCAGTGAGTTAGGTGTGTCTCTATTCCTATAGCACCTTGGTGGGAGAGCACTGCAGTTATACCTTAGACCCCCAATGCAAGTACCTCTACTGATTGGTAGGTGTCACCCTCCTTAGACCCCTAAGGCAAGAGGTTAGGTGGTCTGGGGGGAGCTTCAACCCTCAGTTTCCTGTTGTGGGTCAGTTAGGGCTCTGTTGAGTAAGCAGAGATATCAGATCTGGGAAAATTGTTTTTCCCGAAATCTGCTAAAAAAAAAATGCAGTCAGATCCCTATCAGAAGTTCCTTTGGATTATAACCGCCACCTTGTTCCCTGTAAGGATGCAAGTCCGAGATTTGGATCATATATGCTTGGCTGTAGCTGATTCTGTGATTTTAGTCCAATTAGGGATGGATTTTTGGTCCCTGGGTTTTTTGTGGTTCCTTCTCTCAGACCAGAAGAATGGGTTAGCAAAAGACCAAAAAAAAAAGGGGGGGAGGGAAGCAAAGCCACCGCGGAGCTGGAGCCTTTCTCCCTCTGGCTCAGGAAATTCCAATGTTAATGAAGCTGCCTGGGAAGGGTGGGGGAGGGTTCAGAGAAATAGGAGATTAGCACCTCGGAGTGTAGCCAAAGTTGCTTGTCTTGCTTGGAATGACTATTTTATCTGAGATTCCTGAGGAGCGTGTCGCCTATGTGTGCTGGTTGTGTGGAGATTGCCCCTGGGGGTCTGTCCCGCTGAAGCCCCAGTCAGATCCTCTGCTGCCAGTCCAAAGCCCAGCATCAAGGTTCCCCTGCTGGGACGCTGCACTCCCAGCTCCAAAATCAATCTCTGCCTCCCAGGAACTTCTCGTCCCGCCAGCTGCGTTGCCGCGCCGCCTCCAGGGACCAGCTGGGCCCCCTCTCGGGGTTAGTTTAGGGGAGTAGGGCTGGGCCCCGTGCTTATGCCATGATAGCCCATTCAAAAGCCCGGCTCCAAGTTTCCCCAGCTGGGACACTGCACTCCCAGCTCCAAAACCAGTCACTGCCTCCCAGGGACTTCTTCCACCGGCCGCGTCGCCACGCCACCCCCGCAGACCGGCTGGGCCCCCTCACGGGGTCAGTTCAGGGGGGTAGGGCTGCACCCCTTGTATGTGCCGTCCCAAGATTTTTGAGTTCAGCTCCCCTGGGCCCAGACCTAAGCCCGGTGCCAAGGTTACCTGACTGGGACACTGGCTCCAGGCTCCGAAAACAGTCACTGCTTCCCCGTATTTGTTCACTCTCTGTCTCTAAATCTGTGTTTGTTGTTCAGGGTTAATAGATTGTTATGTATGTAATCGAGTCACTTGTTTTTCCGAGTCTTTGTTGCAAGAGGGATCCGAGGTAGCATCTACCTAGTCCACCATCTTGGCCCCCTCCCCTCCCCATGACATTTTTAAATGAGCTGGAGAAACAAATCACCAACTTCATATGGAAGGGAAAGAGGCCCCAAATAAGTAAAGCATTACTGAAAAAGAAGAACAAAGTGGGAGGCCACACACTACCTGATTTTATACCTATTATACCGCCACAGTAATCAAAATAGCTTGGTATTGGTACAAAAACAGACACATAGACCAAGGAACAGAACTGAGAATTCTGATATAAATTCATCCACATATGAGCAGCTAATACTTGACAAAGCCCCACGGTTCATTAAATGGGGAAAAGACAGTCTCTTTAACAAATGATACTGGCATAACTGGTTATCCATCTGAACAAAAATGAAACAAGACCCATACCTCATACCATGCTCAAAACTAACTGAAAATGGATCAAAGACCTAAATATAAAATCTAAAATGATAAAGATCATGGAAGAAAAACTAGTGGCAAAACTAGAAGCCCTAATAAATGGCATAAACAGTATATAAAAGATTACTAACAATGAAGACACCAGAATAGAAAATAGATAGCTGGAAGCTCCTAAAAATCAAACACTTTTGCTCATCCAAAGACTTCACAAAAAGAGTAAAAAAAATTATGTATAGACTGGGAAAAAATTTTGGCCATGAAAAACCTGATCAGTGTCTGATCTCTAAAATCTACATGATACTGTAAAAACTCAGGAACACAAAGACAAATAACCCAATTAAAAGATGGGCAAAGGATATGAACAGACACTTCACCAAAGGAGACTTTCGGGTGGCTAACAGATACATGAGGAAATGTTCACGATCATGAGCCATTAAAAAAAAAAAAAACAGCTAATCAAAACTACAATGTGATACCACCTCACCCCAATAAGGCCATCATTAATCCAAAAAACACAAAATAATAAATGTTGGCGTGGTTGTAGAGAGACTAGAACACTTATGTACTGCTGGCCGGAATGTAAAGTGGTATAATCACTTTGGAAATCAATTTGGTGCTTACATAAAAAGCTAAAAATAGAGGTACCATAGCAATCCTACTCCTTGGAATATATCCTAGAGGAATAAGAACCTTCACATGAACAGATATATGCACACCCATGTTTATTGCAGCTCTGTTTACAATAGCAAAGAGATGGAAGCAACCAAGGTACCCATCAACAGATGAATGGATAAATAAATTATGGTATATTCACATAATGGAATAATATACAAGGATAAAGAACAATGATGAATCCATGAAACATCTCATAACATGAAGGAATCCGGGAGGCATTATGCTGAGTGAAATTAGTCTGTTACAAAACAACAAATATTGTATGTGGCCACTAGGATAAGAACTCAAGAAAAAGTTTAAACACAGAAGAAAATATTCTTTGATGCGAAAGAGGGTGGGGAGGGATGGAGATGGGTATTCACTAATTAGATAAGTAAATGAGAGCTATTTTAGGTGAAGTGAAAGACAACACACAATACAGGGCAAGTAAGCACAACTGGACTAAACCAAAGCAAAGAAGTTTCCTGAATACAAACAAACTCTTCAAAGGCCAGAGTAGCAGGGACAGGGGTCTGGGAACCATAGTTTCAGGCAACATCTAGGTCAAATGGCATAACAAAATGTATTAAGAAGACGTTCTGCATCCCACTTTGTTGACTGGTCTTAAACCTAGCAAGCGGCCATCTAAGATGCATCGATTGGTCTCAACCTACCCGGAACAAGGAAGAATGAAGAACACCAAAGACACTAGGTAAATACGAGACCAAGAGATGGAAAGGGCCACTTAAACCAGAGACTATATCACAGCCTGTGACCAGAAGAACTAGATGGTGCCTGGCTACCACCAACGAGTACCCTGACAGTGAACAAAACAGAGACTTCCAGAGGGAGCAGGAGTACAGTGGAATGCAGATCTCAAATTCTTGTAAAAAAAAAAAAAAAAGCTTAGAATTGTCTGAATGAGACTAGAGGGACCCCAAAGGTCATGGGCCCTGACCCTCTGTTAGCACAAGACTGGAACCATTCTGGAAGGCAACCTTTCAGGCAGGGATTGGGCAGGAGTATAAGACACAAAATGATACTATTTAGGAGTGAGCTTCCTGGCTCAAGTAGACGCACGAGACTACGTGGGCAGCTGCTGTATGGAGGCAAGATGAGAAGGCAGAAGGAGACAGGAGTTGGTTGAATGGGCATGAGGAATACAGGGTGAGAGGAGGTGTACGCTGTCTCATTAGGAGGAGGGAGCTGCTAGGATTACATAGCAAGGTGCGTGTAAGTTCTTGTATGAGAGACTGACTTGATTTGTAAACTTTCACATAAAGCACAATAAATATAAATTAATAAATAAGGTTAATATACAAAAACTCTTCAACAGACCAGTACGGAGATCAGGCATAATGCAGAACAAGTCAAGCAGCACATAGTCAAAGCATTAGAGGATCTTAAGAAGATTAGACAAGAGCATAATGACAAGTTTAATAGGCTGCAAGAATCTATACAGAGACAGAAAACAGAAATCCAGTATATTAAAAATAAAATTTCAGAATTAGATGACTCAATAGACAGAGGAGAGGAACTGAGTCAATGAAAGTCAGAATTAGTGAGACTGAATATAAAGCACTTGACACCAACATATTAGAGAAAAAATCAGATAACAGAATTAAAAAAAAAATGAATCCCTAAAAATCATGTGGGACTCTATCAAGAGGAATAACTGAGCAGGGCCAAGATGGCGGAGTAGTCAGATGCTTCCAGTGATCCCTCTTACAACAAAGACCTGAAAAAACAAGTGAAACAATAATATTTATGACAAGCTAAGAGCCCTGAACATCAAAGGCAAAGTTAGAAAACAGACTGAGTGGCAGGCAGACGACAGTTCAGAAGTGGAGAGGAGTTGCTGGACCTGAAACCCCAGGATCCCTCAGGCACCACTCCTGGGAGCGGCTGCGTTTGGCTGGATGGTAGCCTTCAGCCACAGTTTCCTCAGGGAGAAACAGCCAGCTACACAGTTTACTCACACCTCCAGAACCAGAGGTGTGAGTGCTCTCAGCAAAAGCTATGTATTTGCAAATATTTTATCCTGCTCGCAGTCCCCAAGCCAGCTTCAGTGGCTGCTGATATCCCTGGGCCTGAGATAGGCTCTGCTGAGTGTTATGAGCCATTCTCCCAGCCTTGGAGAAGGAATAAATTCACAACTGAGGGAAAAGATAATCTGCCAGTTCCACTAACCTGGGAAGCTTAGGACAGAAGTGGCTCCTGTCTAGATATAAATAGTCTGTGTACTTTGAATACCTTTCCCCCATGCATGGACCTGTGTGGGTCTATTTCAGGAGAACAGACCCTTGTTGGCAGACTGCAACTGTTTCAGCTGTGCGGTAAAGAGATGGGTGTTTGATGTTTGACACCGCTTTGCATATTAAACAGGGTCCTCAACTACCCACATCAGGGGCCTAAGGACTCATGGCTCCACTCAGGTCACCCAGGCACCGGTGACAGGGGTCCAAGGATAACTGGTACCTCCCAGTCCTTACAACCAAAAGCATTCGGTGCTCATGGTCTGTCTGCAGAACCTGCCCACCTGTACACTCTAGGGAGCAGAGATGCACTTTCTTCATAGACACTCGGGGACAGTTGTCAGCCCCCTGACTTGTTCAGAGTGTGACCCCCTGCTGCAACCAGGTACCGGTACCTACACCAGTAGCCCCTGCCCCCTGAGACTGTAGGACAGAGCCCATACCACACATTTTATGACCAACTACCTGGACACCTGAACTGAATCCATACAAGAAAAGTGAATGGACTCCTAGGCTGATATACCTGATAACAGCTCTAGCCACCTGGTGACAGGACGTTAAAGCTTCAAAGGCAAAAATAATCCATCTAGCTTACTCAAGCAATCTATCTGGGCATATCAAAACAAAAAGCTAGAAGCTAAGATACAGTAAGCAAACATAAAATAATCTAATGCAATAACATAAATGTCTCAGAGACAACAGTCGATATCAAATCACATAAAGAAGCAGACCATGATCACTTCAACAAGCTCTCAAAACAGTGAATCAGGGGATCTTCTGGTTGAAGGTGGCTTCCTGGAATTGCCAGATGTGGAATACAAAATATTAATATACAGAACTCTTCAAGACATCAGGAAAAGATTAGGAAGGAGATCAGGCAATACACAAAACAAGCCAAGGAACACACAGATAAAGCAGTTGAAGAAATTAAAAAAGTTATTCAAGAACATAATGAAAAATTCAATAAGCTGCAGGACTCCATAGGGAGACAGCAATCAGAAATTCTGAAGGTTAACAATAAAATTACAGAAGTAGACAATAGAAAGCCAGAGGAGCAAAATTGAGCCAGTGGGAGGCAGAACTGGTGAGACTGAAGATAAAGCACTTGGCACCAATATATTTGAAGAAAAATCAGATAAAAGAATTTTTAAAAATGAAGAAACCCCAAGAATCATGTGGGACTCTATCAAGAGAAATAACCTACAAGTGATTGGAGTACCAGAACAGGAAGGGATAAAAGATAATAACAGAGAGAATTGTTGAAGATTTGTTGGCAGAAAACTTCCTTGATATTGTGAAAGATGAGAAGATATCTACCCAAGATGTTCATCAAACCTCACACAAGGTAGATACCAAAAGAAAATCACCAAGGCAAATTACAATCAAACTTGCCAAAACCAAAGATAAAAAGAGAATTTTAAGAACAGCTATGGATAAATAAAAAGTCACCTACAAAGGAGAGTCAATAAGACTAACTACTCTGCAGAAACCATGCAGGCAAGAAGACAATGGGATGACATATTGAAAGCCTCAAAGGAAAAAAAAAATGCCAGCCAAGAATTATATATCCAACAATAGTGTCTCTCAAATATGAAGGTGAAATTAGGACATTTCCAGATAAACAGAATTTTAGGGAATTTGCAGAAACCAAACCAAAATTACAAGAAATACCAAAGGGAGGCCTCCTGGTAGAAAATCAATAACATCAGATAACATCCCAAGGCTAGAACACAGGACAGGGCAACCAGATATCAACCCAGATAGGGAAATCTCAAAAATAAATCAAAGTTAAAACGCTCAAAACAGAGAAACAGAGACACCATAATGTAAAAGATGACAACATTAAAACAAAAATAGGGACTAAAAAATGTATTCAAAGATCTCTCAATATGGAGAAGAAGTGAAGGCAATACAAAGAAATAAAAGATTGGTTTACACTTAGAAAAATAGGGGTAAATATTAAGGTACCATAAGGAAACTAGCAATCCCACACATCAAAATAAATAACAAGAAAAGCATAAAGACTCAGCAAATACAATAGCAACAACAATGAAAAAGAGGAAAAGACAATATATAAAGAAAAACGACTCAGCACAGAAAATTATGTGGAAAAAAGAAACTATCAACAACATACATAAACACACACAAAAGCATCAAAATGACAGCACTATCATTAAAAAAAAAATTACCTGTCAATAATTACACTGAAAGTAGATGGACTAAAGGCACCAAAAAAGAGACAGTGGCAGAATGGATTAAAAAAACATGATCAATCTATATTCTGCCTTAAGAGACACACCTTAGTCTGAAAGACACAAACTAAAACTCAAAGGATGGACAAAAAAAGAAAGAAAACCAAGCAAACAACAATCAAAAAAGAGCATAGGTGGCCATATTAATTTCTAAAAAATAGACTTTGAAGTAAAATTCATGACAAAGGACAAGGAAAGACACTATATAATGATTAAATGGTCAATATACCAGGAGGATGTAACCATAATAAATATTTATGCACCCAACAACAGGGCTCCAAAATACATAAAACAAATTCTAACAGCGTTGAACAAAGAGACAGCTCCACAATAATAGAATACTTAATTGCGCTCATGAGGAACTTGTACATAGATCAAGAGGCAGTCATTCGAACAGAACAAAGGGATACTGAGTGTTTTAAAATCAAGAAAGATGTGTATCAAGGTTGTATCCTTTCACCACACTTATTCAATTTCTATGCTGAGCAAATTACCTGAGAAGGTGGACGATATTAAGAAGAATGGAGCATCAGGATTGGGGGAAGACTCATTAACAACCTGCGACATGCAGATGACACAACCTTGTTTGTTGAATTTGAAGAGGACTTGTAGACCTTACTGATGAAAATCAAAGACCACAGCCTTCAGTATGGACTACTTCTCACCATAAAGGAAACAAAGATCCTCACAACTGGACCAATAAGCAACAAACTCTAATGGCATCGAAAAGAGAAATAGCTCCACCATAGTGGTAGGAGACTTCAACACACCACTTTCGGTGAAGGATAGAAAGTCCAGAAAGAAGATGAATAAAGATACAGAAGATCCAAATGTCACAATTAATCAACCACACAGACATATACAGAACACTCCACCCAACAGCAGCCAAGTATACTTTCTTTTCCAATGCACATGGAACATTCTCCAGAGTGGACCACATGTTAGGTCATAAAGCTAGCCTTAACAGAATGCAAAACATTCTTTGCAATGTTATCCATAATTTGTTATGATCCACACAGTCAAATGCCTTTGCATAGTCAATAAAGCACAGGTACACACGTTTATGATATTCTCTGCTTTCAGCCAGGATCCATCTGACACCAGCCATGATATCACTGGTTCAAAGCCCTCTTCTGAATCTGGCTTGAATTTCTGGCAGTTCCCTGTCAATATACTGCTGCAGCTGCTTTTGAATTATCTTCCGCAAAATATTACATCCATGAGATAATAAGGAAATTGCACAATAATTTTCTCATCCTGCTGGATCACCTTTCTAGCAAATAGGCATAAATATGGATCTCTTCCAGTCATTTGACCAGGTAGCTGTCTTCCATATTTCTTTGCATTGAAGAGTGGTCACTTCCAGCTTTTCATCCATTTGTCCAAACATCTTAATCGGTATTTTATCAATTCCTGAAGTCTTGTTTTTTGCCCATGCCTTCAGTACTTTTTTTTTTTTTCAGTACAGCTTGACCATGTTACTTCTGCACAATGGGTTCCTGACCATATGCTACTTCCTGAAATGGTTGACCATGGACTAATTCTTTCTGGTATGGTGACTTTGTATTCCTTCCATCTTCTTTTGATGCTTCCTGCATTGTTTAATATTTTCCCTGTAGAATCCTTCAATATTGCAACTCGAGGCTTGAATTTTTTCTTCAGTTCTTTCAGCTTGAGACATGCTGAGTGTGTTCCTCCCTTTTGGTTTCTATCACCAGATCTTTGTACATGTCATTTTAATACTTTGTCTTCTTGAGCTGCCCTTTGAAACCTTCTGTTCAGCTCTTTTATTTCATCATTTCTTCTATTGTCTTTAGCTATTCCACTTTCAAAAGCAATTTTCAGAGGCTCTGCTGACATCCATTTTGGTCTTTTCTTTCTTTTTAATGACCTCTTGCTTTCATCATGTGTAATGTCCTTGATGTCATTCCATAACTCGTCTGGTCTTAGGTCATTAGTGTTTAGTGCATCAAATCTTAGGTCTCTAAATTCAGGTGGGATGTACTCAAGGTCTTACTTTGGCTCTCATGGACTTATTCTAATTTTCTTCAATTTCAACTTGAACTTACATAGGAGCAATTGATTATCTGTTCTGTGGTTGGCCCTTGGCCTTGTTCTGACTGGTGATATTAAGCTTTTTCATTGTCTTCTGGTGCCTGAGGGCTCCTTCTACTGCTCTCTATTTCTTTGAATTGTAGGGATAATTCTTTAATTTTGGCCCTTTCTTCTTTTTGGATGTGTGCATTTATTGCTATAAATTGGCCTCTGAGCACTGCTTTTGCTGTGTCTCGAAAGTTCTGATAGGAAGTGTTTTCATTCTCATTTCATTCTATGAATTTCTTTATTCCATTCTTAATTACATTTATAACCCAGTAGTTTTTGAGCAATGTATTGTTGTTTCCATGTGTTTGATTTTTTCCCATGCTTTTTCAGTTATCGATTTCTACTTTTATGGCTTTATGGTCAGAAAATATACTATGCAATGAACATAGGCATGCATATATCTGTTAGTGTAAAAGCTCATATCTGTAGAATATATTTCAAGGAGTGGAATTGCCGGATTTTTTTTTTTTTATGGCAGTTCTATTTCCAGCTTTTTAAGGAAGTGCCAAATCGATTTCCCAAGTGGTTGTACCATTTTACATTCCCACCAACAGTGTATAATGTTCCAGTCTCTTCACAACCTTTCCAACATTTATTATTTTGTGTTTTTTGGATTAATGCCAGCCTTGTTGGAGTGAGATGGAATCTCACTGTAATTACAATTTGCATTTCTCTAATGGCTAACGATCATGAGCATTTCCTTGTGTATCTGTTAGCCACCTGTAAGTATGTATCTGTTAGTAAAGTGTTTATATCCTTTGCCCATCTTTTAATTGGGTTATTTTTCTTCTTGTAGTTGAGTTTTTGCAGTATCACGTAGATTTTAGAGATCAGATGCTGATCGGAAAAGTCATAGCTAAAAACTTTTTCACAGTCTTTAGGTAATCTTTCTACTCTTTTGGTAAAGTCTTTGGATGACCATAGGTGTTTGATTTTTAGGAGCTTCCATTTATCTAGTTTTTCCTCTGCATTGTTAGTAATGCTTTGTATACAGTTTATACCATGTATTAGGCCTCCTAGCATTCTCCCTATTTTTTCTTCCATGATCTTTATCATTTTAGATTTTATGTTTAGGTCTTTGATCGATTTTGAGATCGTTTTTGTGCATGGTGTGTGGTATGGGTCTTGTTTCATTTTTTTGAAGATGGATATCCAGTTATGCCAGCACCATTTGTTAATGAGACTGCCTTTTCCACCATTTAACCAACTTTGGGCATTTGTCAAATATCAGCTGCTCATATGTGAATGGATTTATGTCTGGATTCTCAATTCTGTTCCACTGGTCTCTGTACCTGTTGTTGTACCAGTACCAGGCTGTTTTGACTATTGTGGCAGTATAATAGGTTCTAAAATCAGATAGAGCGAGGCCTCCCACTTTGTTCTTCTTTTTCTGTAATGCTTTACTTATCCTGGGACTTCTTCCCTTCCGTATGAAGTCGGTGATTTGTTTCTCCATCTCATTAAAGAATGTCATTGGAATTTGGATCAGAATTGCATGAAATCTATAGACCGCTTTTTGCAGAATAGATATTTTTATCATGTGAAGTCTTCCTATCCAAGAGCAACATACATTTTTCCCCTTATGTAGGTCTCTTTTGGTTTCTTGCAGAAGTGTTTTGTAGTTTTCTTTGTATGTCTTTTTACATCTTTGGTAATTTTTATTCCTAAGTATTTTACCTTCTTGGGGGCTACTGTAAATGGTATTGATTTGGTGATTTCCCCTTCCATGTTCTTTTTGTTAGTATAGAGGATTCTAACTGATTTTGTATGTTTATCTTGTATCCTGATACTCTGCTGAACTCTTCTATTAGTTTCAGTAGTTTTCTTAAGGATTCCGTAGGGTTTTCTGTGTATAAGATCATGTCTGCAAATAGAGGTAATTTTACTTCTTCCTTGTCAACCTTATGATGCCCTTTATTTCTTTATTTAGCCTAATTGCTCTGGCTAGGACCTCCAGCACATTGTTGAATAAGAGTGGTGATAAAGGGCATCCTTGTCTGGTTCCCAGTCTCAAGGGGAATGCTCTCAGGCTCTCTCCATTTAGGATGATGTTCTATGTAAATATCCTTTATTATGTTGAGGAATTTTCCTTCTATTCCTATTTTGCTGAGAGTTTTTATCATGAATGGATGTTGAATTTTGTCAAATGCCTTTTCTGCATCAATTGATAAAATCATGTGATTCTTGTCTTTTGTTTTATTCATATGATGGATTATGTTAATTGTTTTTCTAATGTTGAACCATCCCTGCATACCTGCTATGAATACCACTTGGTCATGGGGAATTAATTTTTTGATATGTTGTTGAATTCTATTGTCTAGAATTTTGTTGAGGATTTTTGCATCTAAGTTCATGAGGGATATAGGCCTGTAATTTTCTTTTTTTGTGGGATCTTTACATGGTTTTGCCATCAAGGATATGCTGGCTTCATAGAATGAGTTTCAGGATATTCTATCCTTTTCCATGCTCTGAAATACGTTTAGTAGTAGTGGTGTTAACTCTTCTCTGAAAGTGTAGTAGAACTCTTCAGTGAAGCCATTGGGCTAGGGCTTTTTTTTCTTGGGAGTTTTTTGATTACCTTTTCAATCTCTTCTTATGGGTCTACTTAGTTGTTCTACCTCTGTTTTGTTAGTTTAGATAGGTAGTGTGTTTCTAGGAATTCATCCATTTCTTCTAGGTTTTAAAATTTGTTAGAGTACAATTTTTCACAGTAATCTGGTATGATTCTTTTAATTTTAGTTGGGTCTGTTGTAATATTGCCCATGTCATTTCATATTTGTGTTATTTCCTTCCTCTTCTGTTTTTCTTTTTTTCAGTTTGGCCAATGGTTTTTCAATTTTGTGGATTTTTTCAAAGAACTAGCTTTTGGTCTGGTTAATTCTTTGAATAGTTTTTTCTGTTTTCAATTTCATTCAGTTCTGCTCTAATTTTTATTTTTTGTTTTCTTCTGGTGCCTGAGGGTTTCTTTTGTTGCTCTTTCTATTTGTTCAAGTTGTAGGGATAATTCTTTGATTTTGGCCCTTTCTTCTTTTCATATGTGTGCATTTATTGATATAAATTGACCTCTGATCACCACATTCTTTGTGCCCCAAAAGTTCTGATAGGAAGTGTTTTTATTCTCATTGGATTCTATGAATTTCTTTATTCCATCCTTAATGTCTTCTATAATCTAGTCTTTTGGAGCAGGGTATTTTTCAGTTTTCGAGTGTTTGATTTCTTTTCCCTGCTTTTTCTGTTATTGATTTTTACTTTTATGGCCTTATGGTCAGAGAAGATACTTTGTAATATTTCGTTGTTTTGGATTCTGCTGAGGCTTGCTTTCTATTCTACAGAATGTTCCATGTGTGTTGGAAAAGAAAGTATACTTGGCTGCTGTTTGATGGAGTGCTCTTTATATGTCTATGAGGTCAGATCGTGCCATTTAGATCTTCCATGTCTTTATTGCGCTTCTTTCTTGACATTCAGTCCTTCACTGAAAGGTGTGTGTTGAAGTCTCCTACTATTGTTATGGAGCTGCCCATCTCACTTTTCAATGCTGTTAGAGTTTGTTATAAATATCTTGCAACCCTGTCATTGGGTGCATAAATATTTAATATGGTTATATCTTCTTGGTGTATTGTCCCTTTAATTATTATATAGTGTCCCTCCTTATCCTGTATGACGGGTTCAATTTTAAAATCTATTTTGACAGAAATTAATATTGCTACCTCTGCTCTTTTTTGATTGTTTTTTGCTTGATATATTTTTTCTATCCTTTGAGGTTTAGTTTGTTTATGTCGCTAAGTCTAAGGTATGTCTCTTGTAGGCAGCGTATAGACGGATCATGTTTTTTAATCCATTCTGCCACTATCTGTCTCTTTATTGGTGCATTTAGTCCTTTTACATTCAGAGAATTATGGATAGGTATGAATTTAGTGCTATCATTTTGATGTCTTTTTTTGTGTGTTGTTGACAGTTTCTTTTTCATACTTAATTTTACATGCTGAGTAGCTTATCTTTATACGTTGTCATTTCTTCATATTTGTTGTTATTGATTTTGTTTCTACTGAGTCTCTATTTTTTCCCTGTATTTTACTTTGATATGTAGGAAAGTTTGTCTCCTTTGTGGTTCCCTTATTATTTACCCCTGTTTTTCTAAATTTAAACCAAGGTTTTTTTTTCTTTGTATCGCCTTGTCTTCATCTACATATGGAGGATCTATAACTACATTTCTTAGTTCCTCTCCTTGGAAACTCTATGGGGCAGTTCTACTCTGTCCTATAGGGTCGCTATGAGTCCGAATCGACTGGAGGGCACTGGGTTGGCTTTATTGTTCTGATATTGTCTTCTTTTACATATTAACATCGCTGTTACCCTGTTCTGAGCATTTTTTTTTTAATCTTGATTTATTTTTTTGATTTCCCTGCCTGGGTTGACTTCTGATTGCTCTGCCCAGTGTTCTAGTCTTGGGTTGATATCTGATGTTATTGATTTTCTAACCAAAGAACTACCTTTAGTATTTCTTGTAGTTTTAGTTTGTTTTTTTACATATTCCCTAAATTTCTGTTAATCTGGAAATGTCCTAATTTCACCTTCATATTTGAGAGACAGTTTTGCCAGATACATGATCTTGGTTGGCAATTTTTTTCCTTCAATTTTTTATATAAGTCATCCCATTGCCTTCTTGCCTGCATGGTTTTGTGCTGAGTAGTCCGAGCTTATTCTTATTGGCTCTCCTTTTTAAGTGACTTTTTGTTTTTTGTTAGCTGCTCTTAAAATTCTTTATCTTTGGTTTTGGCAAGTTTGAATATAATATTTCTTGGTGACTTTCTTTTAAAATCTACCTTACTTGGAGTTCTGTGAATATCTTGGATAGATATCTTCTCATCTTTCACAATTTCAGGGAAGTTTTCTGCGAACACATCTTCAACAATTCTGGCTGTATTTTCTTTTATCCCTCCATATTCTGGTACTCCAATCACTCTTATGTTATTTCTTTTGGTAGAGTCCCACGTGATTCTTAAGGTCTTTGTGTTTTAAAATTTTTTTAACTGTTTTTTCTTCAAATATATTAGTGCCAAGTGCTTTATCTTCAAGTTCAGAAATTCTGGCTTCCACTTGCTCAATTCTGCTCCTCTGACTTTCTATTGCGTTGTCTACTTCTGTAATTTTATTGTTAATCTTCTGAATTTCTGATTGCTCTCTATCTATGGACTTTTCTAGCTTATTAAATTTTTCATTGTGTTCCTGAATAATCTTTTTTATTTCTTCTGTTGTTTTATCTGTGTGTTCCTTGGCTTGTTCTATATTGCCTCATTTCTTTCCTGATGTCTTGAAGGTTCTGTATATTAATCTTTTGTACTCTGCCTCTGGTAATTCCACAAATGCACTTTCATCTAGAAGATCCCTGGAATATTTGTTTTGAGAACTTGTGGAGACGATCATGCTCTGTTTCTTTACTTCATATTGACTGTTGTCTCTGAGCCATCTATAAGTTATTGTATTAGTTTACTGTATGTTTACTTACTTTGTCATAGCTTCTTGATTTGTTTTGTTTTGATATGCCCAAATAGGTTGTTTGAGTGAGCAAGCTTGATTATTTTCACCTTTGGAGCTCTGACATCCTGTCCCCAGATGGCTAGAGCTGTTATTAGGTATATCAGTCTAGGAGTCCATTCAGTTTTCTAGTTTGAATTCAGCTCAGATGTCCAGGTAGCTGATCATCAATTGTGTGGTTCAGGCTCTATTGTACAGTCTTAGAGGGGCAGGGGTGATTGGTGTATGTACCGGTATCTGGTTGCAGCAGAGAGTACCACTCTGAATAAGGCCAGGGCTGAGACTTGTCCCCCACGTGCCTCTGAGGAAAGCAGTTTCCTGTTCCCTAGTGTGTACATGTGAGTGGGTTCTGCAGATGGACCATGGAGACCCAAAGTTTTTGGTTGTAAGGACTGGGAGGTACCAGTTATCCTTGGACCCCTGTTGTGGGTGGCTGGGTGACCTGAGTGGAGCTACCAGGCCTTAGGCCCCTGATGTGGGTAGGTAACGACCCTGTTTAATAGGCAAAGCAATGTCAAACATCAAATACCCATGTCTCCACAGCACAGCTGAAGGGGTTGGAGTCTGCCAATAAGGGCTTATTCTCCTGAATTAGCCCCACACAGGTTCATGCATAGGGGAATGGTACTCAAAGTCCTTGGACGGTTAATGCCTGGACAGGAGCTGCTTCTGTCCTGAGCTCCCCTGGTTAGTGGAGCTGGCAAATTGTCTTCCCCCCAATTGCAAACCTATTCCTTCTTCAAGGCTGGGAGGAAGGCTCTAGGCACACAAAAGGGCCTATTTCAGGCCCAGGGAAATCAGCTACTGAAGCCGACTCGGGAGCAGTGGGGCGCGGTAAAATAAACGCAAGGGCTTAGCTTTTGCTGAGAGCACCATTCTTCTCTGATTCCAGAGGTATGAGTATGCTATGTGGCTGGCTGCTTCTCCCTGAGGAAACTGCAGCCAAACACTAGTACTATCCAGCCTCCGCTGCTCCCAGGAACGGTGCCTGAGGTGTGGCTGCAATTCAGGTCTGGTAACTCCTCTACGCTACTGAACCGTCTCTTCCTCCCCCTGCCCCTCAAGGTCATTTTATAAGCTTGTCTTTGATATCAGGGCTCCTACCTTGTCATAATTATACTCGTTTTACTTGGTTTTTTGGTCTTTGTTGTAAATAGGGCTCGCCAGAATCGTCTGTCTATTCCACCATCTTGGCTCTGCCTCCTGAATTTTTTTTTTTGATATGTTGTTGAATTCTATTGGCTAGAATTTTGTTGAGGATTTTTGCATGTAAGCTCATAAGGGATATAGGTCTGTAATTTTCTTTTTTGTAGAGTTTTTACCCAGTTTTGGTATCAGGCATATGCTGGCTTCATAAAATGAGTTTGGGAGTATTTTGTCCTTTTCTGTGCTCTGAAATATCTTTAGTAGTAGTGGTATTAATTCTTCTCTGAAAGTTTGGCAGAACTCTGAGGTAAAGCCGTCCGGGCCAGGGCTTATTTTTGTTGGGAGTTTTCCATTACCTTTTCAATCTCTTCTTTTGTTACGGGTTTATTTAGTTGTTCTACCTCTGTTCGTGTTAGTTTAGGTAGGTATTGTGTTTCTAGGAATTCACCCATTTCTTCTAGGTTTTCAAATTTGTTAGGGTACAATTTTTCATAGTAATCTGATATGATTCTTTTAATTTCAGTTGGATCTGTCCTAATATTGCCCATCTCATTTCTTATTCTGGTTATTTGCTTCCTCTCCTGTTTTTCTTTTGGCAGTTTGGCCAGTGGTTTATCAATTTTGTTAATTTTTTCAAAGAACCAACTTTTGGTCTTGTTAAGTCTTTGAATTGTTTTTCTGTTTTCTATTTCATTAAATTCTGCTCTAATTTTTATTATTTGCTTTCTTCTGGTGCCTGAGCGTTACTTTTGTTGCTCTATTTGTTTAAGTTGTAGTGGTAATTCTTTGATTTTGACCCTTTCTTCTTTTTGTATGCGTGCATTTATTGGTATAAATTGACTTCTGACCACTGCTTTCGCCGTGTCTCAAAGGTTTTGATAGGAAGTGTTTTCATTCTCATTGGATTCTATGAATTTCTTTTTTCCATCCTTGATGTCTTCTAGAACCCAGTCTTTTTTGAACAGTGTATTGTTCAGTTTCCAGGTGTGTGATTTATTTTCTCTGCTTTTTCTGTTGTTGGTTTCTACTTTTATGGCCTTATGGTCAGAGAAGATGCTTTGTAATGTTTTGCTATTTTGCATTCTGCTAAGGCTTGCTTTATGACCTAATATGTGGTCTATTCTAGAGAATGTTCCATGTGCGCTAGAAAAGAAGGTATACTTGGGTGCTGTTGAGTGGAGTGTTCTGTATATGTCTATAAGGTCGAGTTGGTTGATTTTGGCATTTAGATCTTCCATGTCTTTATCGAGCTTCTTTCTAGATGTCCTGTCCTACACTGAAGGTGGAGTGTTGAGTTCTCCTACTATAATTGTGGAGCTGTCTATCTAACTTTTCAACGCTGTTAGAGTTTTTCATGTATCTTGCAGACCTGTAATTGGGTGCATAAATATTTACTATGGTTATATCCTCTTGGTATATTGTCCCTTTAATCAATATACAGTGTCCTACCTTATTGTTTATGGTGGATTTAACTTTAAAGTTTATTTTGTCTGCAATTAATATTGCCACCACTCCTCTTTTTTGATTATTTGCTTGATATATTTTTTTCCGTCCTTTGAGTCTTAGTTGGTTTGTGTCTCTAAGCCTAAAGTGTGTCTCTTGTAGGCAGCATATAGATGGATCGTGTTTTTTTAATCCATTCTGCCACTCCCTGTCTCTTTATTGGTGCATTTATTCCATTAACATTCAGCGTAATTATGGATAGGTATGAATATAGTGCTATCATTTTGATGTCTTCTTTTGTGTGTTGTTGACGGTTTCTTTTTCCCACTTAATTTTTTGTGCTGAGTAGTTTATATGTTGTCTTTTCCACTTATTTGTTGTTATTGAATTTTTTTTTTTCCTCCTGAGTTTCTATTTTTTTTTTCTTGTATTTTACTTTGATAAGTAGGTTAGTCTCCTTTGTGGTTACCTTAATATTTACCCCTATTTTTCTAAATTTAAACCTAACTTTTATTTCTTTACATCGCCTTCCCTTCCTCTCCATATGAGAGATGTATGATTAAATTTCTTAGTCCCTCTTTATTATTTTAATGTGGTCTTTTTTCCATAATGAAATCACTATTTCCCTGTTTTGAGCCTTTTTTTAAATCTTGATTTATTCATGTGATTTTCCTGTCTAGGTTAACATGTTCTAGTCTTGGGTTGATACCTGATACTATTGATTTTCTAACCAAAGAACCCCCTTTAGCATTTCTTGTAGTTTTAGTTTGGTTTTTATGAAATCCCTAAACTTCTGTTTATCTGGAAATGTCCTAATTTCACCTTCATTTTTGAGGGACACTTTTGATGGATATATGTTTCTTGGCTGGCAGTTTTTTTCCTTCAATTGTATGTATAAGTCATCCCATTTCCTTCTTGCCTGCATGGTTTCCGCCGAGTTGTCTGAGCTTATTCTTATTGACTCTCCTTTATCTCCTTTGTAGGTGATTTTCATCTATCCCTAGCTGCTCTTATAATTCTCTCTTTATCTTTGGTTTTGGCAAGTTTGATTATAATATGTTTTGGTGAATTTCTTTTATAATCTACTTTACGTGGAGTTCTGTGAGTATCTTGGATTAACACCTTCTCATCTTTCATGATATCAGGGAAGTTTTCTGCCTACAAATCTTCAACAGTTCTCTCTCTTTTTTCAGTTTTCCCTCTCTGTTCTGGTACTCTGATTACTCACAGGTTATTGATAGAATCACACATGATTCTTAAGGCTTATTCATTTTTTAAAAAATTTGTTATCTTATTTTTCTTGAAATGTATTGGTGCCAAGTGCTTTACCTTCTAGGTCCCCAATTCTGCCTTCCACTTGCTCCATTCTGCTCCTCTGACTTTCTATTGAGTTGTCTAATTCTGTAATTTTTTTGTTAATCTTCTGAGTTTCTGATTGGTGTCTCTCTATGGATTCTTGCTGCTTATTAAATTTTTCATAATGTTCTTGAAGAACCTTTTTAATTTCTTCAACTGTTTTATGTGTGTGCTTCTTGGCTTGTTCTGCGTATTGCCTGATCTCCTTCCTTATGTCTTGAAGAGTTCTGTATACTAATCTTTTTAATTCTGCATCTGGTAATTCCAGGAAGGCACCTTCATCCAGAAGATCCTTTGATTCTTTGTTTTGAGAGTTTGTTCTAGCAATCATGGCCTGATTCTTTATGTGGTTTGATATTGACTGTTGTCTCCGAGCCATCTATAAGTTATTGTATTAGTTTATTTTATGTTTTCTTACTGTATCCTAGTTTCTCACTTTTTTTTTAATATGCCCATGTGGGTTGCTTGAGTGAACTAGGTTGACTATTTTTGCCTTTGGGGCTCTGACGTCCTGTTACCAGATGGCTAGAGCTGTTATCAGGTATATGAGCTCATGAGTTCATTCACTTTTCCTGTGTGGATTCAGCTCAGGTGTCCAGGTAGCTGGTCATCAAGTGTGTGGTACAAGCTCTGCACTACAGTCTTAGAAGGGCAGGGGTGTTTGGTGCAGGTACTGGTATCTGATTGCAGCAGGAGGCCATGCTCTGAATAAGCAGAGGGCTGAAAAACATCCCCCGAGTGTCTCTGAGGAAAACTCACCCTTGTTCCCTAGAGCATGCAGGTGGGTGGGTTCTGCAGACGGACCATGAGCACCCAATGGTTTTGCTAGTAATTACTGGGAGGCCCTTGGACCCCTGTCACGGGTGGCTGGGTGACCTGGGAGGAGCCACCAGTCCTTAGGCCCCTGATATGAGTAGGCAAGGATCCTGTTTAATAGGCAAAGCTATGTCAAACATCAAACACCCACTTCTCCGCCACACGGCAGAAACAATTGTAGTCTGTCAACAAGGGCCTGTTCTCCTGAAGCAGGCCCACATGGGTCCATGCAGAAGTGAAATGTCTGCTTACCTTTTATGCCTGGACAGGAGCCACTTCTGTTCTGAACTCCCTGTGTTAGTGGAGCTGGCAAATTATCTTTTCCCCCTGTTGTGAATTATTCCTTCTCCAAATCCAGGAGCATGGCTCAGGGCACTCAAATGGGCCTATCTTAGGCCCAGAGAAATCTACAGCTACTGAAGCCAGCTTGGGGGCAGGGGCCAGGTAAAACATAGGCAACTACTTAGCTTTTGCCTTGAGCACCGTTCTTCTCTGGCTCCGGAGGTTGTGAGTAGGCTGTGCTGCTGACTGTTTCTTTCTGAGGAAACTGCAGCTCAATGCTACCACCAGCCCATCACATCCGCTTCTGGGAATGGTGCCTAAGGGATCCCAGTGATTCAGGAGTGGCAACTCCTCTCCACTTCTGAAAGTCTCACTCTCCCCCTGCCACTTAGTCAATTTTCTAACTTCACCTTTGATGTTCAGTGCTCCTAGCTTGTCATAAATGTAATCATTTCACTCGATTTTTGGGTCTTTGTTCTGAGAGGGATCTCCAGAAGCATCTGGCTATTCCACCTTGGCCCCACCTCTCTTCTCTTTCATTTTGGATGCATCATCTATTTGTACATTTTCCCTTTTAGTAAACTCTTTTTATCATTATTATTACTGTTTGGCAAATTATTTTTTATTTGTGATATTAAATTTTTTTCTTAACTTGCTCTAAGAATTTCCTTCAGGTTCCTGTTCAGATTTATAATTTGTTGCATTAGATTTTTTGTTATCAAAATTATAAAATGTAAATGATCCACACAAGATGAAATGAGTATTTCAATAGTTTGAGAATTGTTGCTAATGTTCCCATTTTTAAAAACATTTTTCATATATATATATATATATGTAGTTTCTCATTCAAAAATGTATACACAAATTGTTTTGTGGCATTGGTTGCAATCCAGCATTGTGTCAGCACTCCCACCTTTCCCTTTTCACCCCACTTTCTCAGGTTCCATTCTTCTAGTTTTCCTGTCTGTCCCTGGCTTCTCCTCTTTGTTTTGGGGCAGGTGAAGCCCATTTGGTGTCATTTACTTGATTGAACGAAGAAGCGCATTCCTTACATGTGTTACTGTTTGTTTTATAGACCTGTCTAATCTTTGGCTAAAAGGTAAACTTCTGGAGTGGCTTCTTTTCTTAGTTAGAAGTGTGTCCAGGGCCATAGTCTGCAGAGTTCTGTTCTGACTGGGATTGCAACAGAGGGTAGTGATAGAGTGGGAGAAAATGTAGAACTAATGATCAAATTCACAAAAAAAGACCAGACTTCCCTGTGTATTTTATTGAAGAAGGCCTCATTGCACAGTGGTTAAATGCTGGATTGCTAACCCAAAGGTGGGGAGTTGGAACCTATCACGTGCTTCCAGGGAGAAAGATGTGGCAGTCTGCTTCTATAAAGATTAACCCACTGCCATTGAGTAGATTCCAAATCATAGTGTAAATGTAGGACAGAGTAGAACTGCCCCATAGGGTTTTAAGCCTGTAAATCTTTAAGGGAGCAAACTGCCACAACATTCTCCTATGAAGTGCTCTGTAGGTTTGAGCCACCAAACTTTCTGGTAGCACCAAAATGCTTAATGACTGCAAACCAGGGCCCCTTTCATACAGATTACAGCATTGGAAAGCCTCTGAGGCAGTTCTACTCAGTCCTCAGGGGGTCAGTATGAATTGAAATTAACTTGATAGCAATGGGTAGTGTATATACTTCATTGATGATGTATCATCATATAATAATTTATTATATTTTGTAACTTCTATTAACCCACTGCCATGGAGTCAATCACAACTGACAGTGACCCTATAGGACAGGGTAGAACTGCCCAATAGGATTTCCAAGGTTGTGAGTCTTTACAGGAGCAGAATGCTACATCTTTCTCCTGTAGAGCTGTAGGTGAGTTCGAGCCACCTCCGACATTTTGGTTAGCAGCCCAACACTTTAATCTCTACGCTGTCATCAAAGTTCCTTATAACTTCTACAGCTATCATATTCTTAATGTCTTATTTCTCTATGTTGCCCAATTATCACACTCTTTTATTACTTTTATGTCTATAAAATCTTATATGTTGTATTTCCTCCTCTTTGTTCTCTTATCAACATATTTTTATTATTTTTATTTTTAACTTGATCGTTTTCTTTCAGGATTTTATTTAAAAAATGCAGCATGATCTGAAATATATAACTTTGAAATTTAGATTGCGTTTGCTTGAATTGTTTTACAAAGAAGGAGTTTGTAATGATATTTATTTTGTCCTTTTAGTTACATGCTCTCTTGGTGGTTGTATTTGATATTTTTAAAGCATAAGCCAGTTTTTAGTATAATCATATTTAAATAATATTTTATTATCATGGAATACTGTTATTAGTAGAGGGTCAGCAAAGAGGAGGATGACCCTCAACAAGATGGACTGACTCATTGGCTTTAACAATGGGCTCAAACTTAGCAATGGTTGTAAGGATGGCACAGGACCAAGCAGTGTTTTGTTCTGTTGTACATAGGGTCGTTATGAGTCAAAATTGACTCAAAGGCTCCTAACAACAACAATATTATTATTAGTAAAGTGAAAAATATTAAGAATATTAAAATATTATCCTAATGTATTGGAATGTTACTAATTTTGTAAATTATAATTTATAGAATCAATTTTTTTAATACATTTAGTGAGTTAAGTATTTTTCTTTTATCAGAATTGCAAAAGCAATAAGGCTTTCCCATAGATAAACTACTTTTTCTTTTTTGTGTTATTGTTATTTTATTTGTTCTATCCTATTTATGGGTGAGAACGTTGTAAACAAAATAATAATGATGTTAGAATAAATTTTTTTTGAGTTAAACAAGCATCCATCTTTATTTTATATCATTGTGTTTGCTGTTTTGTTTTTTGAGTGAGGCCTATAAGGAAGAATGCATGTTCGATAGCATCAAATACTTTTTGGAATATGTAAAATGTGTATATTATCTTTCTTATATACAGTCAAATGTGCCTTAGTTTATACCAACTTGGCTGACTATAGTGTAAAAAATAATTTTTTTCCTAGATTAAACTCACATATGAACTCATAAACCTTATTTGCAGCACTTGAATAGGCAGTTTCAGACAAGACCTTTCCAGTTAATGAAGAGCAAATACAGCTTAAAATTCATATACAAATTTAATCTTGTAGAAATTTTATTTTTTAACAGTTCTGGTGATGGGGATGGGATTAATGGAACATTTTGAACCAGGTTAAGCTCAACAGGCAAGTCCTAATTGGTTAGATGACATTTTGGCTTCTGGGAAGGTCAGGCATTGACAGAATGTACACTTTGTTAGGTTTTGATTTGCTGATGTGAGGCTTAGCTTCAGTGACTGCATCTTGCACCGAGGATATTCAGGTTAACAATAAATGTAAATTTATGATAGATCGTTGGATCATATATTCCAGAATTGTGTTAGTATTTGCATGCATATAATAAACAGTTGTTACTGTCAGTTAATTTTCTTATTTGTCAGATTTTATATTAAAGTTGGCTACCTGTTATTGAAAATATTTTCAATTCTTCAAATTTGTTCTGCAATATTTTTGTATTAAGAATTATCTAAAATTTTCAAATTTTAACAAGGCGTTCAGTAGTCTTTTGATTCCATATCTTGATTGAGGAGCAAGTGATAAACTTTTACTAACTGCCTTTTTTTCCAAGTATAGTTTAAATGTAAATTTCCCCTATTAATATAAAAGGACCAAATCAAATTCAAAATGCCCTTCTTGACTTGCTCCTTAAGTTAAACTTAGATTAATAATTGTTAACATACGTTTTAATGATTCATTCTCCAGCTCTCCGTAAGGTCTGGCATATTTTTTGTTTTTGCCTGGGTTATGTATTCCCATCTACACTTACAGGTATTATAAAAATAACCACCAATTCATTTTAAGAGCTATAATATTCCTGACATACAAATGTTAATATAACTTTTATCATAATTTATATCCAATATAATTTCAAAACCGAAAAATATTGTAAGAATATTATACCACATTTGGCCATCACTGCCATGCTAAATTATTTATATGAATGAATTGAGTGAAAGATTCTTTTTTTGTAACAATGAACATATCTCCAGCCTATCATCTCGAAGATGTTTACAAGGGGAGAAATAGCTTACTTTGACAAATCATCTAAATGTTTTATTCCCATAAAAAAAAATTTATTCTGTAACCAGTAAAAAATGAAGAAATAAATAAACCTTTTTTTTTTATTTCCAAAATGGCCATTGCTCAACAGACACAGAGTCTGTGTATAAAAATAGGGAAAGAAATAGCCTCCTAAGGTAACACAAGCAAATTCTACCGTATTTAGTAATCATTTTATTTTCTCTGGAAGGATAGTCACTGTTATTACATGGAATTTTTAGATATTGTCTGCTTTATTTTGATGTAAGCATGAAGACAGAAAATCAAAATTTAGGAGCAGAGTTTATACTTCTTGGTATTTTCCCATATGGCCAAATGAACACTGTCCTCTTTGTTGCCATTGCAGGCCTCTTCTCAGTGACTTTGATGGGGAACATCATACTGATCCACCTCATCCGACTGGACACCTGACTCCACGCTCCCATGTCCTTCCTCTTCAGCCAGCTCTCCTTCATTGGCTTGATGTACATCTCCACCATGGTACCCAAGATGGCAGCAAATTTTCTGTCAAATAGTAAATCCATTACTTTTTTAAGTTGTGAGATTCAAACCTTTGTAGTTTTGACTCTCAGTGGAACTGAAGCTCTTCTTGGTTTTATGCCTTATGATCGAAACATAGCCATCTGTCATCCCCTACATTATCCTGTTCTTATGAGCAAGATGATCTGTTTGTTCATGGTCATGTGTATATAGGCCAGTAGTTTTAGGAATTCTTAAACACATACATTGCATGTATTTCAACTTCCGTTATGTAGATCTTGGCTCATTAACCACTTTTTCTGTGAAGTTCCATCTCTAATATCTTTGGTGCACCGGGACATCTCCCAGTATGAGTATACTGTCCTATTTAGCAGTCTTATCATTCTGATACTATCATTTTTGGCCCTTTTGGCTTCCTATGGGACTGCTCTCTCCACCTATACAAGACCACACTCCTTGCATTACCCTAAGGAGGAAAAGGTGGTGGCAATATTTTACAGCATTATCACAACTCTTCTGAACCCATTTATCTACAATCTTAGGAACAAGGCGGTCATAAGGGCCATGAGAAGACTGCTGGGATAATGGATATTTGTATAGAAAATATGACTTCAGGAAGCTTTTATAGTTTGAGACTCAACAGCAAGCCTTGACTAGCCTACTGTATAAGCTCCAATAAATGTTTACAAAATAAATAAATGGAAGAATGTCTTGATTTCCCCTCTTTTGAGAAATAGTTAAAGCACGGTTATTGGAACTGGATGTATTTGCAGTGTGAAGCTAGAGAATGTTTGGAATTATCAGCTTTATTTGTCTTCTAAAGCAATAGAATTAATCCCTGTCAACACAATGCTCCTATGTCATAACAAATATTTTCAACACTTTATTCTGAAATAAAATGAATATGAAATATAATTTACCATATAATACATAGTATCAGGAAAATATATGTGACAAACAAACTATAATGTAGAGGAAAGTGCATACATCCACTTATTTATTCATTCATTAAACGAAGGCTTTAATGCTTTAACTGTGTATGTGACACTGTCATAGGCACTGGTGAAATGGGATGAAACAAGATAAAACTGACATAAATCTCTGCTGTCATGAATTTACATTTCTTTGTGTAAATTTGACAGTATACCAAAAAGTATTAGTTGCTGTGAAGAAAAACTAAGTGGAAAACTGGAATAGGGAAAACAGAGAAAGAAGAACAAAGAATGAGACATTTGTCAAAAACTAAAAGGATCCAAGGAAAAGATTCAAGTAGATATCTGGGGATGAGTGTTCTTGGAAAAGCAAAGAATGAGTGAGAATTCCCTGAGATGGGGACACACCCAGCATAGTCACAAAAGTTCAAGGAGTAAATTGGTGAGTAGTATGAAATGGGTAGATGTAATGAGGCCAGAACTTGCAGTGTAAATTAGACATGTGTGTGTGTGTGTGTGTGTGTGTGTGCTTTAAGTGGAAGTTACAGTTCAAGTTAGTTTCTCATACAAAAATTTATACACACATTGTATTATATTCTATAATTTGTTTATGCATTTGACTGTTGATGGGCACCTAGGTTGTTTCCATCTTCTTGCTATTGTGAACAGTGCTGCAATGAACATGTTGTTGCTGTTGTTGTTAGGTGCACTTGAGTTGGTTCCGACTCATAGCATCCTTATTACGTACAACAGAACAAAACACTGCCCGGTCCTGTGCCATCCTTACAATCATTGTCACGCTTGAGCCCATTGTTGCAGCCACTGTGTCAACCCATCTGTTTGAGGGTCTTCTTCTTTTCTGCTGACCCTGTATTTTACCAAGCATGATGTCCTTCTCTAGAGACTGATCCCCCCTGACAACATGTCCAAAGTGTGTAAGACGGAGTCTCGCCATCCTTACTTCTAAGGAGCATTTTGTTTGTACTTCTTTCAAGACAGATTGGTTAGTTCTTCTGGCAGTCCATGGTATATTCAATATTCTTCACCAACACCACAATTCAAAGGCGTCAACTCTTATTCAGTCTTCCTTATTCATTGTCCAGCTTTCACATGCATATGATGCCATTGAAAATATCATGGCTTGGGCCAGGCACACCTTTAGTCTTCAAAGTGACACCTTTGCTCTTCAACACTTTAAAGAGGTTCTTTGTAGCAGATTTGTCCAATGCAATGTGTCTTTTGATTTCTTGACTGCTGCTTCCATGGGTGTTGCTTGTGAATACAAGTAAAATGAAGCCCTTGACAACTTCAATCTTTTCGCCGTGCAATGCATATACCCACCACTGCCGTCGAGTCTATTCCGACTCATAGCGACCCTATAGCACAGAGTAGAACTGCCCCGTAGAGTTTCCAAGGAGCACCTGGTGGGTTCAAACTGCCGACCTTTTGGTTAGGAGCCATAGCACTTAGCCACTATGCCACCAGGGTTTCCTATGGCACCAGCGTTTTCGCAGTACATATAGGTGTGCATATATCTATTCATGTGAGAGCTCTTATTTCTCTAGGATATATTCCAAGGAGTGGGATGGCTGTATCATATGATAGTTCAATTTCTAGCTTTTTAAGGAAGTGCCCAATTGATTTCCAAAGTAGTTGTACAATTTTACATTCCCACCAGCGGTGTATAAGTATCTCAGTCTCTCAGAAACCTCTCCAACATTTGTTTTTTTGTGTGTGTGTTTTCTGGATTAATGCTAGCCTTGTTGTGGTGAGATGGTATCTCATTGTAGTTTTGATTTGCATTTCTCTAATAGCTAATGATCATGATCATTTCCTCATGTATCTGTTAGCTGTCAGAATGTCTTCTTTTGATATCTTGCAGTAGTGTCTTGTAGTTTTCTTTGTATAGGTGTTTTACATCTGTGGTTAGATATATTCCTAAGTATTTTATCTTCTCGGAGACTATTGTAAATGACAACTGATTTGGTGATTTCCTCTTTGAAGTTCTCTTTGTTGGAGTTTAGGAATCCAACTGATTTTTGTATGTTTATCTTGTATTGATACTTTGCTGAAATCTTCTATTAGTTCCAGTAGTTTTCTGGTGGATTCTTTGGGGGTTTTCTGTGTATAAGAGCACATCATCTGAAATGCAGACACTTTTATCTCTTTCTTACCAATGTGGATGCCCTTTATTTCTTTTTCTAGCCTAATTGCTAGGGCCTCCAGCACAATGTTGAATAAGAGTGGTGATAAAGGGCATCCTGTTTGGGTCCCATTCTCAAGGGGAATGCTTTCAGGCTCTCTCCATTTAAGGTGATGGTGGCTGTTGACTTTATATAAATGCCCTTTATTATGGGGAAGAATTTCACTTCTGTTTCCATATTGCTGAGAGGTCTTATCATGAATGGGTGTTAGACTTTGTCAAATGCCTTTTCTGCATCTTACTAAAGGTCACACTGTTCTTGTCTTTAGTTTTATTTATGTGATAGATTACATTGATTGTTTTTCTAATGTTAAACCATCCCTGCATAACTGGTATGAATCCCACTTGGTCATTATGAATTATTCTTTTTTGATATGTTGTTGAACTCTATTGGCCAGAATTTTGTAGAGGATTTTGTGTCTAAGTTCATGAGAGATATTGGTCTGTAATTTAATTTTTTGTGATGTCTTTACCTGGTATCATTATCAGGGTTATGCTGGGTGAGTTTTGGAGTATTTCATTCTGTTGTATGCTCTGAAATATCTTTAGTAGTAGTGGTGTTACTTCTCAGACAATTTGGTAGAATTCTCTAGTGAAACTGTCAGGGAGAGGGCTTTTTTTTTTTTTTTCTTGGGAGTTTTTAATTACCTTTTCAACCTCTTCTTTTGTTATAGGTTTATTTAGTTGTTCTACCTCTGTTTCTGTTAGTTTAGTAGGTAGTATGTTTCTAGAAATTTGTCCATTTCCTCTAGGTTTTCAAAATTGTTGAAGTACAATTTTTCATAGTATTCTGTTATGATTCTTTTAATTTCAGTTGGGTCTGTTGTGATATAGCCCATCTCATTTCTTTTACTGGTTATACAGTTCCTCGTGAGTTTTTTTGTCAATTTGGTCATTGGTTTATCAATTTTGTTGATCGTTTCAAAGAACCAGCTTTTAGTTTTGTTAACTCTTTCTATTGTTTTTCTATTCTCTATTTCATTTAATTCTGGTCCAATTTTTATCATTTACTTTCTTGTGACTGAGGGCTTCTTTTACTGCTCTCTTTCTATTTGCTAGAGTTCTTGAGTTAATTCTTTGATTTTGGACTTTTCTTTTTGGATGTGTGCATTTATTGCTATAAATGGACATCGGGGCACTGTTTTTGTTGTGTCCCAATTGTTCTGGTAAGATGTGTTTTCATTCTCATTGGATTCTGCGCATTTCTTTTTCCACACTATTTCTTCTATAAACTGGTATTTTTGAGCAAGGTGTTGTTCAGTTTCCATGTGTTTGATTTTTTTTTTTTCCTTGCTTTTTCTGTTATCGATTTCTAATTTTATGGCTTTATGGTCAGAAAGTTGCTTTGTAATATTTTAATGTTTTGTATTCTGTTACAGCTTATATGACCTAATATGTGGTCTATTCTGGAGAATGTTCCATGTGCATTGGAGAAGAAAGTATGCTTGGCTGCTATTGTGTGGAGCGTTCTGTATATGTCTATGAGATTAAGTTGGTTGATTGTGGCATTTAAATCTTCCATGTCTTTATTGAGCTTCTGTCTGAATGTTCCGTCCTTCATCGACAGTGGTGTGTTGAAGTCTCCTACTATTACTGTGGAGCTCTCTATTTCTCTTTTCAATGTGTTAGAGTTTCCTTTATATATTTTGGAGCCCTATCATAGGGTGCATAAATATTTACTGTGGTTATGTTCTCCTGGTGTATTGAGCCTTTAATCATTATATAGTGTCCTTTCTTATCCTTTGTGGTGATTTTACTTTAAAGTCTATTTTGTCAGAGATTAATATCTCCATTCCTGCTCTTTTTTGATTGTTGTTTGCTTGATACATATATGTATGTATTTTTTTCTTCCTTTGAGTTTTAGTTTGTGTCTTTAAGCCTAAGGTGTGTCTCTTGTAGGCAGCATATAGATGGATTGTGTTTTTTTTTTTTATCCATTCTACCACTCTCTGTCTCTTTATTGATGCATTTAGTCCATTTATATTCAGCATAATTTTTGATAGGTGTGAGTTTTTTTTATTGTGCTTTAAGTGAAAGCTTACAGTTCAAGTCAGTTTCTCATACAGAAACTTATACACACATTGTTATGTGACCGTAGTTGTTTTATGTATTTTGGAGCCCTGTACTTGGGTGTGTAAATATTTATTATGGCTATGTCCTCCTGGTGTATTGACCTTTTAATCATTATATAGAGTCCTTCTGTAAGCTTTGTTGTGGATTTTACTTTAAAGTCTATTTTGTCAGAAATTAAAAATTGTCGCTCCTGCTCTTTTTTGATTGTTGTTTCCTTGGTATATATATTTTTTCCATCTTTTGATATTTAGCTTGTTTGTTTCTTTAAGTCTAAGGTGTGTCTCTTGTAGACAGCATATAGATGGATTTTGGGTTTTTTTTAAATCCATTCTGCCACTCTCTGTCTCTTTATTGGTGCATTTAGTCCATTTACATTAAGGATAATCATTGATAGGTATGAGTTTAGTGCTGTCATGTTGGTGTCTTTTTTTGCGTGCATGTTGTTGACAGTTTCTTTTTTCTACTTAATTTTCTGTGGTGATGAGTCCTTTTTCTTTATATATTTTCTTTTCCTCTTTTTCATTCTTGTTGATTTGTATTTGCTGAGTCTCTTTTACTTGTTTTTTTTATTCTGATGTTTAGGATTGTTAGTTTCCTTTGTGGTTACCTTAATATTTACCCCTATTTTTCTAAGTTTAACCTTTTATTTCTTCATATTGCCTGGAATTCTTCTCCGTATAAAGATCTAGGACTACATTTTTATTCTCTTCTTTTTTTTTGGTTTTAATGTTACTTTTTACCTAATGATGTTCCTGTTTCCCTATTTTGAGTGTTTTAGATTTGATTTATTTTTGTGATTTCCTTATCTGCATTGATATCTGGTTGCTGTCCTGTGTTCTAGTCTTGGGTTGTTGTCTGATGTTACTGATTTTCTAACCACAGGACTCCGTTTAGTATTCCTTGTAATTTTGGTTCAGTTTTTACAAATTCCCTAAACTTTTGTTTATTTGGAAATGTCCTAATTTCACCATCATATATGAGAAACAGTTTTGCTGTATATATAATTCTTGGATGGCATTTTTTTTTCCTTCAAGGCTCTGTATATGTCATCCCATTGTCTTCTTGCCTGCATGGTTTCTGCCGAGTAGTTCGAGCTGAGTCTTATTGACTCTCCTTTGTAGGTGACTTTTTGTTTATCCCTAGCTGCTCTTAAAATTCTCTCTTTATCTTTGGCTTTGGCAAGTTTGATTATAATATTCTTGGTGACTTTCTTTTGGGATCTACCTTGTGTGGGGTTGGATGAGCATCTTGGACAGATATCTTCTCATCTTTCATGATATCAGAGAAGTTTTCTGGCAACAAGTCTTCAACAATTCTCTCTGTATTTCCTGTTATCCCTCCCCACCCCTCCCCCCATTCTGGTACACCAGTTATTGGTAGGTTATTCCTTTTGTTACAGTCCCACACAATTCTTAGGGTTTCTTCTTTTTTTTATTTTTTTGTCTGATTTTTCTCAAGTAAGTTGGTGTCAAGTGCTTTATCTTCAGTCTCACTAATTCTAACTTCCATTGCCTCAGTTCTGCTTCTATGACTTTCTAATGAGTTGTCTAATTCTGAAATTTTAATTTCAATCTTCTGGATTTCTGTTTGCTCTCTCTGTACGGATTCTTGCAGCCTATTAAATTTGTCATTATGCTCTTCTCTAATTTTCTTAAGTTACTGTATTGTTTGTCTTGTGCTTCGTGGCTTGTTCTGCATTTTGCCTGATCTCCTCCCTGATATCTTGAAGAGTTCTGTATATTAACCTTTTGTATTCTACCTCTGGTAATTACAAGGAGTTATCTTGATCAGGAAGGTTTCTTGATTCTTTGATTTGGGAGCTTGCTGAGGCCATCATGATCTGCCTCTTTATGTGATTTGATATTGACTGTTGTCTCTGAGTCATCAATAACTTATTGTATGTATTTATTTTATGTTTGCTTATTTTGTCCTAGATTCTTTTTTGTTTTGTTATGGTCAGATAGGCTCCTCATGTAAGGTAGCTTGATTATTGGTCCTTTTGAAGCTCTAACATCCTGTCACCAGGTGGTTAGAGCTCTTACAAAGTATGTGAGCCCAGGAATCCATTTACTTTTCTTGTATGGTTACAGGTCAGGTGTTCAGGTGGTCAGTCACCAAGTGTTGGTGCAGGTTCTCACCTGCAGTACTAGATGGGAAAGGGTGATTCATGTAGGCACAGGTATCTGGATGCAGTAGGGGGTCACACGCTGAGCAAGGCAGGTGGTCATAGCTGCCTCTGAGTGTTTGTGATGAAAGCTTGTTCCCGTTCTGCAGAGCACATAGGTGGTTGGGTTTTGCAGCTTTACTATCAGCACCTAATGCTGTTGTCTGTAAGGACTGGGAGTCACCACTTATTCTTGAATCCCTGTCATGGGTGGCTTGGTGGAGTGGGTGGAGAAACCAGTCCCCAGGCCCTTGAAGTTGGTAGTTGAGGACCCAGCTTAATGGGAAGAGCCGTGACAAATGTCATGAACCTGCCTCTCCACCCTATAGCTAAAACAGTTGAAGTTAGACTTCAGGTATATACCCTGTTATACCGTGCTAAAGAGGGCCTATGTTGTTGAAATGGGCCCACACAGGTCTATGGAGGGGTGAAAGGTAGTCAAAGTCTGTGGAACCTTATGCCTGTGCCTAGGCAAAGTAGCTGTTTCTACCCTGATTTCCTGTGTTAGGAGAGCCAGAAAATTATTTTTTTCCCTGTTTGTTAAATTGTTTTCTCTCCAATGCCTGGAAATGGATCAGAGTGTATGATAGGTCCTACTTCCAGCCCAGGGGATGTGGCAATCTCTGAAGCTGGCTTGGACCCAGTGCAGAGTGGGAAGGGGACAGGTAAGTGGGAGAAAATTTTTCCCAAAGGTTTTTTTGTTTGTTTGTTTTATCTGCACAGTAGGCTAGACGCATCTACTTATCTTTTGCTGATTGAGCACCGCTTTTCACTGATTCTGGAGGTGTGAGTGAACTCTCCACCACTTGGTCTGATGAGTAAAGCATGTCCCAAATGCCACTGCCTTCCTCACTGAGCTGGCATCAGGGGATCCTACCTGTGGGCTGCCAGTTCCTGCCAATTCATGTCTGGCAACTCCTCACTGCTTTTTAACCATCTCTCCTTCCCCCTGCCACCTAGTCCAATTTCTCAACTTTGCATTTGATGTTCATGGCTCCTAGATTGTCATATATAATCGATTCACTTGTTTTTTTGGGTCTTTGTTGTAAGAGGAAGCACAGGAAGCCTCTAACCATTCTGCTGTCTTGGCCCTGCCCTTTTTTTATTTTGATAAGATTTTTTTTAATCTTGATATGTAGGATTGTTATATTCCTTTGTGGTTATCTTAATATTTACTCCTATTTTTCTAATTTTAAACCAATCTTTTATTTCTTTATATTGCCTTGACTTCCTCTCCATACAAAAGATCTATGACTACATTATTTAGTCCCTCGTTTTGTTTTAATGTTGTCATCTTTTACTTAATGATGTCTCTGTTTTCCTATATTCAGCTTTGATTTATTTGTGATTTCCCTATATGTGTTGATATGTGGTTGTTCTTTCCTATATTCTAGTCTTCAGTTGTTATCTGACATTATTGATTTTCTAACACGAGGACTCCCCATTGTATTTCTTTTAATTTTGGTTTGATTTTTACAAATTCCCTAAACTTCTGTTTATCTACAAATGCCCTAATTTTACCATCATAGCTGAGAAACAGTTTTTCTGGATATACAATTCTTGGCTGGATTTTTTTTTTCCCTTCAAGGCTTTATATATGTCATCCCATTGCTTTCTTGTCTGCATGGTTTCTGCTGAGTAGTCTGAGCTTAGTCTTATTGACTCTCCTTTGCAAGTGACTTTTTGTTTATCCCTAGACCCTCTTAAAATTCTCAGTTTATCTTTGTTTTGGGCAAGTTTGATTATAATATGTCTTGGTGACTTTCTTTTGGGCTCTACCTTGTGTGGGGTTACATAAGCTCTTTGGATAAATATGTCCTCATCTTTCACGATATCAAGGAAGTTTTAAGTCAACAAATATTTGACAATTCTCCCTGTATTTTTTGTTCCCACCCTTCTTCTGGTACTGCAGTTAGTCGTTGGTTATTCCTCTTGATAGAGTTCCATGTAGTTCTTAGGGTTTCTTCATTTTTTGTAATTCTTTTATCTGATTTTTCCTCAAGTATGTTGGTATCAAGTGCTTTATCTTTAATCTCACTAATCTGACTTCCGTTTCCTCAGTTCCACTCCTATGACTTTCTATTGAGTTGTTTAGTTCTGAAATTTTATTGTTAATCTTTTAAATTTCTGTTTGCTGTCTCTCTATGGCTTCTTGCAGCCTGTTAAATTAGTAATTATGCTGTTGAATAACCTCCTTAAGTTCCTCTATTGATTTATCTGTGTGTTCCTTGGCTTGTTCTGCATTTTGCCTGATCGCCTCCCTGATCTGTTGAAGAGCTCTGTGTATTAATCCTTTGAATTCTATGTCTGAAGAAATCATCTTCCTCCAGATTTCTTGATTGTTTTGTGCACTTGCTGAAGCCATCATGGTCTGCTGCTTTATGTGATTTGATATTGACTGTTGTCTCCAAGCCATCAAGTTATTATATTTATTTATGTTTGCTTACCGTGTTCTAGCTTCTTGTTTTGTTTTTTGTTTTGATATGCACAAATAGGATTCTTGTGTTTGCTGGTTTGATTATTGGTGCCTTTGAAGCTCTCATGTCCTGTCACCAGGCAGTTAGAGCTGTTACTGGGTATGTGAGCCCAGGAGTCCATTTACTTTTCTTGTATGGGTGAAGCTCAGATGTCCAGGTAATTAATCACCAAGTGTGTAGTGCAGGCTCTCACCTACAGCCCTAGACAGGCAGGGTGATTGGAGTCGGCACAGGTCTCTGGCTGCAGTAGAAGGTCATGCGATGAGCAATGTAGGGGGCTGATGGCTGCCCTTAAGTATCTGAGAGGAAAGTTCCCTAGAGGGATAGATGGGTGGATTTTGCAGCTGTACTATGGCACCAAATGTTGTTTGCTGTAAGGACTGGAAGGCACCACCTATTCTTGGGCCCCTATTGCTTGTGGCTTAGTGGAATGGGTGCAGCAACCAGTCCTCAGGCCTCTGATGTGGGTAGGTGAGGACCCTGCTTAATGGACAGAGCAGTGTCAAATGTCATGAACCCGCCACTCCACCTTATAGCTGGTACTGTTGAAATTAGCCTTCAGGTATATACCCTACTGGTGGCATAGTGGTTAAGTGCTATGGCTGCTAACCAAGAGGTCGGCAGTTCAAATCCACCAGGAGCTCCTTGGAAACTCCACGGGGCAGTTCTACTCTGTCCTATAGGGTTGCTATGAGTTGGAATCGACTCGACAGCACTGGGTTTGGTTTTGGTTTCGTTTACTGTGTTAATGAGGGCTTACACTGCTGAAATGGGCCCACACAGTTTTATTCAGGAGTGAAAGGTATTCAAAGCCTGTAGACCCCTTGTGCCTGTGCCTAGGCAAAGAAGCTGTGAATGCCCTGTGTTCCTGGCTTAGGGGAGCTTGCAGATTATTTTTTCTTCTTTGTTAATTTGTTCCCTCTTCAAAGCTAGGAGAATGGTTCAAGGCACATGATGGGTTCTACTTCTGGCCCAGGGAACATGATGGGTTCTACTTCTGGCCCAGGGGACATGGCAATTGCGAAAGCCAGCCTGGACCAGGTGTATAGAAAGAAGGGGAAAATAAATGGGAGGTACATTCTTCCCATAGGTTTTTTTTTTTTTTTTTTTTTTTTTAATCTGTGTGGCAGGTTTGCCAATTGAATGCCTCTTCTCTCTGGTTTTGGAGGGTTGAGTGGACCCTCTGTCACTTGGTCACTCCAAGTGTGGAAAAGGTGTCCTGAGCACCATTGCTTGCCTCACGATGCACACCAGCCTACCCAGCCTGCAGATGCCAGTTCTCACCAGGTCAGGTCTGGCAGCTCCTAGATTGTCATATATAATTGATTAACTTATTTTTTTGGTTCTTTATTTTAGGAGGGACCACAGGAAGTGTTTGATTACTCTGCCATCTTGGCCCTGGCTTTAAAGGGGATTAATGTGAGGCTGGTGGCCTTTAACCTAAAACAATGGGATACTCCCAAAATCGTTCTATGAAGCCAGCAAAACCCTGGTACCAAAACCAGTAAAGACACCACAAAAAGAAAATTACAGGTCAATATCCTTCATGAACATAGATGCAAAAATCTTTAAGAAAATTCTGGCCAATGGAATTCAAAAACACATCAAAAAAATTACCATGACCAAATGGGATTCATATCAGGTATGCAGGATGGTTTAACATTAGAAAAACAATCAACGAAATCCATCACATAAATAGAACAAAAGACAAGAACCACACGATATTATTAATTGATGCCGAAAAGGTATTTGACAAAGTTCGACATGCATTCATGATAAAAACTCTCAGTAAAATAGCAATGGAAGGGAAATTCCTCAGCATAATAAAGGGCATTTATATAAAGTCAACAGCCAACATCATCCTAAATGGAGAGAGTCTGAAGCATTCCCCTTGAGAACAGGAACCAGACAAGGATGCCCTTTATCACCACTCATACTCAACATCATGCTGAAGGTCCTAGCCAGAGCCATTAGGCTAGAAAAAGAAATAAAGGGAGTCAAAACTGGTAAGGAAGAAGTAAAATCTCTCTATTAGAGATGATATGAACTTATACACAGGAAAACCCAAAGAACCCACAAGAAAACTACTGGAACTGATAGAACATTTCAGCAAAGTATCAGAATACAAGTTAAACATACAAAAATTAGTTGGCTTCCTCTACGCCAACAGAGAGAGCTTCCAAAATGAAGTCACCAAATCAATATCATTTACGATAGCCCACAAGAAGATAAAATACTTAGCAATAAATCTAAGCAGACTTAAAAGACCTATACAAAGAAATCTACAAGACATTACTGTAAGAAACCACAGAGACATACATAAGCGGAAAAACATACCTTTCTCATGGATAAGAAGACTCAACTTTGTAAAAATGTCAGTTCTATCCAAAGCTATCTACAGGTACAATGCATCCTCGATCCAAATTCCAATGGCATTTTTTCATGATATGAACAAGGAAATCACCAACTTCATATGGAAAGAGAAAAGACACTGTATAAGTAAAGCATTACTGAAGGAAAGAACAAAGTGGGAGGCCTCCCAACACCTGATTTTAGAACTTATGATACTTCCACAGTGGTCAAAACAGCCTAATACTGGTACAACAAGAAATACAATGACCAAGGGAACAGAATTGAGAATCCAGACATAAATTCATCCACCTAGGAGCAGCTGATATTTGACAAAGGCCCAAAGTCCATTAATTGGGGAAAAGACAGTCTCTTTAACAAATTGTGCTCGCTAACTGGATATCCATTTGCAAAAAAATTGAAACAAGGCCCATAACTCACGCTATGCACAAAAATGAACTCAAAATAGATCAGAGACCTAAATATAAAATCTAAAATGATAAAGATCATGGAAGAAAAAGTAGGAACAACTATAGAGGAACTAATATATGGCATAAACTGAATAAAAAACTTTACTAACAATGCATAAGAACCAGAAGAGAAACTAGATAATTGGAGCTCCTAAAAATCAAACATATATGTTCATCAAAAGTCTTCATCAAAAGAATAAAAAGACAACCTGGAGACTGTGAAAAAGGTTTTGGCTATGACAAATCCCATCAGTGTCTAACCTCTAGAATCTACAAGATATTGAAAAACCTCAACAACTAAAAGACAAATAACCCAATTAAAAAATGGGCAAAGGATATGAACAAGCACTTCACCAAAGAAGACATTCAGACGGCTAACAGATAAACAGAAAATGCTCACGATCTTTAGCCATTAGAGACATGCAAATCAAAACTACAATGAGACAGCATTTCACCCCAAGAAGGCTAGCATTAATTCAAAAAACACAATATAATAAGTGTTGGAGAGGTTGTGGAGAGACTGGAACACTTATACACTGCTGGAGGGAATGTAAAATGGTACAGCTACTTTGGAAATCGATTTGGCACTTCCTTAAAGCTAGATATAGAACTATCATATGATCGAGCAACCCCACTCCTTGGAATATATCCTAGAGAAATAAGAGCCCTCACTTGAATAGACACATGCACACCCATGTTCATTGCAGCACTGATCACAATAGCAAAAAGATGGAAACAGCCTACGTGCCCATCAACAGACGAATGGATAAACAAATTATGGTAAATTCACACAATGGAATACTACACAATGATAAAGAACAATGATGAATCTGTGAAACATCTCATAACATGGATGAATCTGGAAGGCATTATGCTGAGTGAAATTAGTCAATCACAAAAGGACAAATATCGTATGAAACCATTACTATAAGAACTCAAGACAAGGTTTAAACACACTAACTAGGTATTAGATAAGAATTATCTTAGGTGAAGGGAAGAACAACATACGATACAGGCGATGTCAGGACATCTGGACTAAACAAAAGCTAAGGAGTTTCCTGAATACAACCAAACACTTTGAGGGACAGAGTAGCAGGGGCGGCGGTCTGGGGACCATGGTTTCAGGGGAAATCTAGGTCAACTGGCATAACAAAGTGTATTAAGAACATATTATACATCCCACTTTGGTGACTAGCGTCTGGGGTCTTAAGAGTTATCAAGTGGCCATCTAAGATACATGAATTTGTCCCAACCCACCTGGAGCAAAGGTGAGGGAAGAACACCAAAGACACAAGGAAAATATTAGCCCAAGAGACAGAAAGGACCACATAAACCAGAGACTCCATCAGCCTGAGATCAGAAGAACAAGATGGTGCCTAGCTACCACCAATGACCACCCTAAAGGGGAACACAAGAGTCCATGAGAGTGCAGGAGAAAATTGGGGCTCAGAACTCAAATTCTAGTAAAAAGACCAGACTTAATGGTCTGACTGAGACTGGAGGGACCCTAGAAGGCATGGCCCAATAATCTCTGTTAGCCCAGAACTGAACCCCGTCCTGAAGCCAACTCTTCAGACAAAGGTTAGACTGGAGTATAAGACATAAAACGATACTCGTGAAGGAAGTACTTCTTAGCTCAAGTAGATACATGAGACTAAATGGGCAGCTCTTGTCCAGAGGTGAGATGAGAAGGCAAAAAGGGACAGGATCTGGTTGAATGGACATGGGAAACCTGGGGTGGAAAGGAGGAGTGTGCTGTCACATTATAGGGAGAGCAACTAGGGTCACATAACAATGTGTGTATAAATTTTTTTTTTATGAAAAATTAACTTGAACTGTAAACTTTCACTTAAAGACAATTAAAAAAAAAAGAAAGATCCCACAGACAATTTCTGATCAAAAGGTGAAAATGCAAAACAGAATTTCAGCTTTTCATGGACTGTTGACTTTCTAGAAACACGGAGTGTGGATGAACACCTGAAACTATTACTCTGAGATAATCTTTAAATCTTAAACCAAAATAGCCCATGAAGTCTTCTTAAAACTGAAAAATAGTTTAGCTTACATAGTATAAAAGATCTGCCTTGAGCATTATCCTATTTTAAGAATGTTCTATATGGAATCGAACTGACAAAAGCATCTCAAAAGATTAGATAGGAACCTTAGGCGGCAGTGAGGTTATATTAATGAGGGAGCATTAGCTAAAAAAGGAGGACGAGAATGGATTTAGCAAACTAAAGAATCTAATCAGTGTCACTGAATTGTATATGTAGAAACTGTTGAATTCATTTATGATTTTTTGTATATATTCTCAACAAAAACAAAATAAATAGAATTTTTTTTTAAAGTTCATTCATTGGGGTGAAAGAAATACTTGGATGTAAGTAGAAATGAAAAATAGAAAATAAAATATTTTTATTTGTCCCAAAGTTTTGCACATACACAATAAAAAAACGTACTTAAAATTTCTGTAATTCACAAACCAAGAGGTGCATTCACCAGAGTGGGAGATCAGGTCTACACGTGGTACACATCACTGAGCAGTCAATTACAGCAGACTGTTGCTGGATATGTTGTTTATATTTGTATGGCAAATCATCACAGAACAAAACCTAGCATTCTCGGTTGATGACTTCTTTCTGCCCTAAGTGGAGGAAACAAGGAACTAATTAGGGAAAACTTTGTATAGCACTTTGTATTGATTTAGAGAGCAGTCCATATAATCACAGGGCCACAACATCTAGTGTAACGGAATGAATTGTGACTATTTTCCAACTATGTGCCCTCATCCCTACTTTTAACATAAGAATATTGCACATATGACCTGGAAAAACTATACTCGTGAAAATAATATAGTGACACAGACAGACATGCTGGAAAAAAATTTGTTTTGTTTATTGTTTTTTTAACTTTATCTTAGGTTGTACCTGCCTGTTTTACCACCAAACTGTTCATACATATGTGTGCTTCTTTTTGTAAAATATTGTAAAATAAAAAGAGATTCAAGAAGAGTAGATTACTCACGATAAATAAAAATTTTTATTTCAATTTGTGGAAAAGTCTATAGTTGCTTTCAGTCTGAAAATAGATAAAATAAAGAAATAGAAAATCGATGGTTCCTAACTATGCAGATATGGACATTAATGTGATGGAAAATTTACATTGATTTACATTATGGTTAAAAACTCTTAAAATTTTTAAATGTTATTTTTATTTCTGATTGTAAAAAATATTTAAAATATTTATTTTATTCAGAATGAATTAAGTAGAAGTAAAAATTCCCTACTTTTGTATTAATGAAATAAAAAAGTGTTGAAAATACAAACTGAAAATTAATGCACTCTTGCCTAGCTATATTTGATAGATATTTTTCTAGGTTAGAAATACAAGTTTTCCTCACTTTTTCAAACTAGACATGTTCTAATGCCTGATTGATGGGTATTTACAGTCACTGGAATTCTTTCCATTTTTTTTTATTTTGCTTCAAAGAGTGCTCTTTTAAAATGTAACAAAGAAAAGTATGTAAAATCATTTATTCCCATTTTACAAATTCCTAACTTGGATTGTACCTAGCACAAATATAAATATTGAAAACAACTCCAAAATATATCACCACAAAGCCTGACAATCCATATTTCCAATGATGATTGAGAACGGTTTCTTTCCCTTCGACCGTTACCATCACTAAGTATTTTCAAATCTTCTGGTATCTGCTAAAACATTTGGAAAAATGATGAATTCCGACTGCCATTTTAATTTAAATTTTAGCAAAATTAGATAACTTTCCATGAATATATTAGTGCCTTCTTATCTTCTACTGGACATATATTTTGCTCATTTTTATACTGTTATGTTGATTTGAGGAGTTCTATATGTATTACGGAAACTCTGGTGGTGTAGTGGTTAAGTGCTACAGCTGCTAACCAAAGGGTCAGCAGTTTGAATCAGCCAGGCGCTCCTTGAAAACTCGATAGGGGCAGTTCTACAGGGTCACTATGAGTCGGAATCGACTCGACGGCACTGTGTTTGGTTTTTTGTTTCGTTATATGTATTATAGGAAACCTGGTGGTGTAAAGGTTAAAAGCTATGGCTGCTAATCAAAATGTCAGCAGTTTGAATCCACCAGGTGCTCCTTGGAAACCCTATGGGGCAGTTCTACTCTGTCTTATAGGATCACTATGAGTCAGAATCAACTTGATAGTAATGGGTTTTGGTTTATACGTATCATATAGTCAGGAAAGAAAGAAGAGACCAAAACAGATGTCAAAAAGGGACTTTGAAACTTGCTCTTGAACTTCCAGTAGCTAAAGCCAATAGAAGAAATTGAGAAGTAAAAGAGCTGAGCAGAGGATTTCAAAGGGCAGCTTGAAAAGACAAAGTAAAATATTATAAAGAAATGTGCAAAGACCTGGAGTTAGAAAGCCAAAAGGGAAGAACACGCTCAGTATTTTTCAAGCTGAAAGAACTGAAGAAAACATTCAAGCTGTGAGTTGCAATATTGAAGGATTCTGTGGACAACATATAGAGCAACTCAGGAAACATCAAAAGAAGATGGAACGAATACACAGAGTCATTACATCAAAAATAATTGGCTGATGATCAGCATTTCAGGAGGTAGCATATGATCAAGAATCAATGGTACTGAAGGAAGAAGTCCATGCTACGCTGAAAGGAATGGCAAAAAACAAGGTATCAGGAATTTGACAGAGTATCAGTTGAGATGTTTTTGCAAACAGATGCAACTCTGGAAGTGCTCACTTTTATGCCAAGAAATTTCAAAGACAGCTACCTGGCCAATAGACTGGAAGAGATCCCTATTTATGCCCATTCCTAAGAAAGTTGATCTAACCAAATGTGGAAATTTTTTAACAATATCATTAATATCACACGTAAGCAAAATTTTCCTGAAGATTATTCAAAAGTGGCTGCAGCAGTGTATCAACACAGAACGGTCAGAATTTCAAGCAGGTTTCAGAAAAGGACATGGGATGAGGGATATTATTTCTGATGTAAGATGGAATCTGACTGAAAGCACTGAATACCAGAAAGATTTTTACTTGTGTTTTATTGACTATGCAAAGACATTCGACTGTGTGGATCATAACCAATGATGGATAGCATAGCAAAGAATGGGAATTTAGAACACTTAATTGTGCTTGTGAAAACCTGGACATAGATCAAGAGATAGTTGTTTCAAAAGAAAAGTGGATACTGCATGGTTTAAAGCAAGGGAAGGTGTGCATCTGGTTTGTATCCTTTCACCATACTGATTCAATCTGTTTGCTGACGAAGTAATCTGAAAGCCAGACTATGTGAAAAAACTTGGTATCAGGGTTAGAGGAAGACATATTAACGACCTGTGATATGCAGATGATAAGACCTTACTTTCTGAAAGTGAAGAGGACTTGAAGCACTTAGTGATAAACATCAAAGGCCACAGCCATCAATATGGATTACACCTCAACATAAAGAAAACAGAAATCCTCAAACTGGACCAATAAGCAACATCACGATAGATGGAGAAAATATTATAGTTGTCCAGGATTTCATTTTAATTGGAGCCACAATCAAAGTCCATGGAAGCAGTATTCAAGAAATCAAATGACGCATTACTTTAAGCAAATCTGCTGCAAAAGACCTCCTTAAAGTGTTAAAAAGCAAAAACGTCACTTTTAGGACTAAGGTGTGCCTAATCCATGTGCATGCTAAAGCTGGACAATGAATAAGGAAGTCCAAAAAACAATTGATGCCTTTGAATTATGGTTTTGGTGAAGAATATTTAATATACCATGGACTGCCAGAAGGAGAAACAAATCTTCTTGGAAGAAGTACAGTAAGAATTCCCTACTGAGAGGATGTGGGGCCAGCATGACGGAATAGACAGAAGCTTCTGGTGAGCCCTCTTACAACAAAGACCAAAAAAACAAGTGAAATGATTATATTTATGACAAGCTAGGAGCTCTGAACATCAAAGGCAAGTTTAGAAAATGAACTGAGGAGCAGGGGGAGGAAGAGGTGGTTCAGGAGTGGAGCTGAGTTACCAGACCTGAAGCACAGGGAGCACTTAAGCACCATTCCTGGGAGCGGCTGCAGCAGGCTGATACTAGCTTTCGACCTCAGTTTTCTCAGGGAGAAGCAGCCAGCCACACAGACTACTCACACCTCCTGAACCAGAGAAGAATGTCGCTCTCAGCAAAAGCTAAGTACTTACATATATTTTATTGCCCTCCCTGACCCAAAGTTGGCTTCAGCGGCTGTTGACTACCCTGGCCCTGAGATAGGCCCTATTGAGCTCCTAGACCCATCCTCCATGCCCTGGAGAAGGAATAAATTCTCAGTTGGGGGAAAGGATAATTTGCCAGCTTCACTAACTGAGGAGCTCAGGACAAAAGCGGCTCCTGTCCAAGCACAGATGGCCCATGGACTTTGAGTACCTTTCCCCTCTACATGGACCTGTGTGGGCCTATTTCAGGAGAATAGGCCCTTGTTGACAGACTACAGCTATTTCAGCTGTGCGGTGGAGGGGGGTGTTTGATGTTTGACACCAATTTGCTTATTAAACAGGGTCTTCATCTACCCACATCAGAGGCCTAAGGACTGGCAGCTCCACTCAGGTCACCCAGCCACCTGTGACAGGGGTCCAAAGATAACTGCTACCTCCCTGTCCTTAAAAAGAAAAGCATTGGGTGCCCATGGCCTGTCTGCAGAATCCACCCATCTGTATGCTCTAGGGAACAGGGACAGGCTTTCCTCAGAGACACTAAGGGGATGATTCTCAGCCCCCTGTTTGTTCAGACACTAACCCCTGCTATCCCTGATAAGAGCTCTAGCTATCTAGGGACAGGAAGTCAGATCTCCAAAGGTGAAAATAATCAAGTTAGCTCAGCCAAGCAACCCACTTGGGCATATCAAAAGAAAACTAAGCAAGAAGCTACGATATGGTAAGCAAACATAAAATAAATTCATACAATAACTTACAGATGGTTCAGAGACAACAGTCAATATGAAGCCACATAAAGAAACAGACCGCGATCACCTCAACAAGCTCTCAAAACAAAGAATCAAGGGATCTTCTAGATGAACGTGCCTTCCTGGAATTACTGGAGGCAGAATTCAAAAGATTAATATACAAAACCCTTCAAGAAATCAGGTAATATGCAGAACAAGCCAAGGAACACACAGATAAAGCAGTTGAAGAAATTAAAAAGGTCATTCAGGAACGTAATGAAAAATTTAATAAGCTGGAAAAATCCATAGACAGACAGCAATCAGAAATTCAGAAGATTAACAACAATAAAAGTACAGAATTAGACAACACAATAGAAAGTCAGAGGAGAAGAATTGAGCAAGTGGAAGACAGAATTTGTGAACTTGAAGACAAAGAACTTGGCACCAATATATTCGAAGAAAAATCAGATAAAAGAATTTTAAAAAAAAATGAAGAAACTTTAAGAATCATGTGAGACTCTATCAAGAGAAATAACCTACAAGTGATTGGAGTTCCAGAACAGGGAACGATTACAGAAAATGCAGAAAGAATTGTGGAAGGATTGTTGGCAGAAAATTTCCCTGATATCATGAAAGATGAGAAGATATCTATTCCAGATGCTCATTGACCTCCACGGACGGTAGATGTTAAAAGAAAGTCACCAAGACATATTGTAATCAAACTCGCCAAAATCAAACATAAAAAGAGAATTTTAAGAGCAGCTAGGGATAAATGAAAAGCAGAGTCAATAAGAATAAGCTTGGACCACTTGGCAGAAACCATGTGGGCAAGAAGGCAATAGGATGACTTATATTAAAAAAATTGAAGGAAAAAAACTGCCAGCCAAGACTCATATATCCAGCAAAAATGTCTCTCAAATATGAAGGTGAAATTGTGAATTTCCAGATAAAAAGAAGTTTAGGAAATTCATGAAAACCAAACCAAAACTACAAGAAATAATAAAGGGAGTCCTTTGGTTAGAAATGCAATAATATCAGATATCAACCCGAGACTAGAACAATGGGCAGAGCAATCAGATGTTAACCAAGACAGGGAAATCACAAAAATAAATCAAGATTGAAAAAATGCTCAAAACAGAGCGGGGGGCCAAGATGGCTGACTAGGTAGACGCTACCTCGGATCCCTCTTGCAACAAAGACTTGGAAAAACAAGTGAATCGATCACATACATGTCAATCTAAGAACCCTGAACAACAAACACAGATTTAAAGGATTGACCTGAGTGACAGAGATGGAGAATGAACAACTATGGGGAAGCAGAGACTGTTTTCGGAGCCTGGAGCCAGCGTCCCAGTCAGGTAACCTTGGCTCTGGGCTTAGGACTGGGTGCAGGGGAGCTGAGCAGGACATCCTGTGAAGGTGCAAACACGGGGCACAGCCCTACCCCCCTGAACTGATCCCAGGAGGGGGCCCAGCCGGTCCATGAGGGGGGCGCGGTGACGCGGCTGGCAGGAGGAGAAGTCCCCGGGAGGCAGCGACTGGTTTTGGAGCCAGGAGTGCAGCGTCCCAGCCAGGGAACCTAGGTGCCGGGCTTTGGACTGGGCACAGGGGAGCTGAGCACGGTATCCTGTCATGGCGCAAACACAGCATGCAGCCCTACTCCCCTGAACTGACCTCGGGAGGGGGCCCAGCCTGTCATCGCGGGCAGTGCGGCGAAGCGACTGCTGGGAGGAGAAGTCCCCGGGAGGCAGCGACTGGGTTTTGGAGCTGGGAGTGCAGTGTCCCAGCCGGGGAACCTTGACGCTGGGCTTTGGACTGGCAGCTGAGGATCTGACTGCAGCTTCTGCGGGCCTGACCCTTGGGGGCAATCTCAACCCAGCCAGCACGCATAGGCGACACGCCTCTCTGGAATCTCAGATAAAATAGTCAACCCAAGCAAGATAAGTAACTTTGTCTATATTCCGGGGTGCTACTCCTGTTTTTCTGAACCCTCCCCTCCCCTCCCCTTCCCAGGCGGCTTCATTAACATTGGAATTTCCTGAGCCAGAGGGAGAACTGCTCTGCAGCTTTTCTTTTCCCTTTTTTTTTTTTTTCGGTCTTTTCCTAACCCATTCTTCCGGCCTGAGAGAAGCAATCACAAAAAACCCAGGGACCAATAATTCTTCCCTAATTGAACTAAAAACACAGAACCAGCTCCAGCCAAGCATATGTGATCCATATCTCAGGCTTTCATCCCTACAGGGAACAAGGTGGCTATTATAATGCAAAGACATTTCTGATAGGGATCTGATTGCATTTTTTCTTTTAGTGGATTTACTGGAAAAACAAGTTTTCCAGGTCTGATATCTTTGCGTATTCAACGGAGCCCTAAATGACCCACAACAGGGAACTGAGGGCTGGAGCTCTCCCCCGACCACCTAGATTCCTGCCTTAGGGGTCTAAGGAGGGTGACACTTACCAATCTGTAGAGGTACTTGCATTGGGGGCCTAAGGTACAGCTGCTGAGCCCTCCCACCAAGGTGCTTTAGGAATAGAGACACACCTACCTCACTGACACTTGGGGGAAGCCTGTCAGCATCCTGCCCCCCCGAAGAGTGAACCCCAGCTGCTAATACAATCTGGTGCACACAACTATCACCACTACTTCTCAAGCTGGATAGGAGTTAGGGTGCATTACACACTTGATGACCCAAAATCAGATTCTACTCAAGAATAGTGAATGGACTCAGACTTATATATCTGGTAACAGCCCAAAACAGCTCGTAATAGATCATAAGTAAGTCAAGGGCTACAATAATCAAGACGGCACAATCTAGTAGCCCATCCACATATATAGAAAGAAAACAAAACAAGACTCAATGAGCAAATATAGCATAAATCACTACAATATCTTAGTGATGGCTCGGAGACAGCAGTCAATATCAAACCACATAAAGACACAGACCATGACAGCTTCTACAACCCCCCAAAACAAAACAATCAAAATCTTTCCCAAATGAAGATACACTCCTGGAATTATCAGATACAGAATATAAAAAACTAATTTACAGAATGCTTGAAGACATCAGGGATGACCTCAGAAATGAAATAAGGCAAACCGCAGAAAAAGCCAAGGAACACACTGATAAAACAGTTGAAGAACTCAAAAAGATTATTCAAGAACGTAGTGGAAAAATTAATAAGCTGTAAGAATCCATAGAGAGACAGCATGCAGAAATCCAAAAGATTAACAATAAAATTACAGAATTAGACAACGCAATAGGAAGTCAGAGGAGCAGACTTGAGCAATTAGAATGCAGAGTGGGAAATCTGGAGGACCAGGGAATTAACACCAACATAGCTGGAAAAAAATCGGATAAAAGAATTAAAAAAAAATGAAGAAACCCTAAGAATCATGTGGGACTCTATCAAGAAGGATAACTTGCATGTGATTGGAGTCCCAGAACAGGGAGGAAGGACAGAAAACACAGAGAAAATAGTTGAAGATCTGCTGACAGAAAACTTCCCTGACATCATGAAAGATGAAAGGATATCTATCCAAGATGCTCATCGAACCCCATTTAAGATTGATCCAAAAAGAAAAACACCAAGACATATTATCATCAAAACTTGCCAAAACCAAAGATAAAGAGAAAATTTTAAAAGCAGCCAGGGGGAAAAGAAAGGTCTCCTACAAGGGAGAATGAAGAAGAATAAGTTCAGACTACTCAGCAGAAACCATGCAGGCAAGAAGGGAATGGGATGACATATACAGAGCACTGAAGGAGAAAAACTGCCAGCCAAGGATCATATATCCAGCAAAACTCTCTCTGAAATATGAAGGCGAAATTAAGGTATTTACAGATAAACACAAGCTTAGAGAATTTGCAAAAACCAAATGAAAGCTACAAGAAATACTAAAGGAAATTGGTCAGAAAACCAATAATTTCAGATACCAACACAACACAAGGTCACAGAACAGAACATCCTGATATCAACTCAAATAGGGAAATCACAAAAACAAATTAAGATTAATTAAAAAAAATGCTCAAAACACGGAATCATTGAAGTCAATATGTAAAAGATCACAATAATCAAAAAGAGGGACTAAATACAGGTGGCATAGAATTGCCATATGGAGAGGGATACAAGGCGATATAGAACAATACAAGTTAGGTTTTTACTTAGAAAAATAGGGGTAAATATTAAGGCAACCACAAAGAGGTATAACAACTCCATAACTCAAAATAAAAACCAAGAAAAAAGTAATGACGCAGCAAACATAAAGTCAAATACTATGAAAATGAGGAACACACAATTTACAAAGAAAAACGTCTCAGCACAAAAAAGTAAGTGGAAAAATAAAATTGTCAACAACACACATAAAAAGGCATCAAAATGACAACACTAAACACTTACTTATCTACAATTACGCTGAATGTAAATAGACTAAATGCACCAATAAAGAGACAGAGAGTCTCAGACTGGATAAAGAAACATGATCCGTCTATATGCTGCCTACAAGAGACACACCTTAGACTTAGAGGCACAAACAAACTAAAACTCAAAGAATGGAAAAAAAATATATCAAGCAAACAATAAGCAAAAAAGAAGAGGAGTAGCAATATTAATTTCTGACAAAATAGACTTTAAAGTTAAATCCACCACAAAAGATAAAGAAGGACACTACATAATGATTAAAGGGACAATTGATCAGGAAGATATAACCATATAATTTATGCACCCTATGACAGGGCTGCAAAATACATAAATCAAATTTTAACTCAACTGAAAAGTGAGGTGGACACGTCCACAAATATAGTAGGAGACTTCAACACACCACTTTCGGAAAAGGACAGGACATCCAGTAAGAAGCTCAATAGAGACACGGAAGACCTAATTACAACAATCAACCAACTTGACCTCATTGACTTATACAGAACTCTCCACCCAACTGCTGCAAAATATACTTTTTTTTCTAGCGCACATGGAACATTCTCTAGAATAGACCACATATTAGGTCATAAAACAAACCTTTGCAGAATCCAAAACATTGAAATATTACGGCATCTTCTCAGACCACAAGTCCATAAAAGTGGAAATCAATAACAGAAAAATTAGGGAAAAGCAATGAAATACTTGGAAACTGAACAATACCCTCCTGAAAAAAGACTGGCTTATAGAAGACATCAAGGAGGGAATAAGGAAATTCATAGAATGCAACAAGAATGAAAATACTTCCTATCAAAACCTCTGGGACACAGCAAAAGCAGTGCTCAGAGGTCAATTTATATCGATAAATGCACACATACAAAAAGAAGAAAAAAGCGAAAATCAGAGAACTGTCCCTACAACTTGAACAAATAGAAAGTGAGCAACAAAAGAATCCATCAGGCACCAGAAGAAAACAATAAAAATTAGAGCTGAACTAAATGAATTAGAGAACAGAAAAACAATCGAAAGAATTAACAAAGCCAAAAGCTTGTTCTTTAAAAAATTAACAAAATTCATAAACCATTGGCCAGACTGACTAAAGAAATATAGGAAAGGAAACAAATAACCTGAAAAAGAAATGAGATGGGCCACATCACAACAGACCCAACTGAAATTAAAATAATCATATCAGATTATTATGAAAAATTGTACTCTAACAAATTCACAAACCTAGAAGAAATGGATGAATTCCTTGAAAAACACTACCTACCTAAACTAACACAATCAGAAGTAGAACAACTAAATAGACCCATAACAAAAAAAGAGACTGAAACGGTAATCAAAAAACTCCCAACAAAAAAAAGCCCTGACCCAGATGGCTTTGCTGCAGAGTTCTACCATACTTTCAGAGAAGAGTTAACACCACTACTACCAAAGGTATTTCAAAGCAGAGAAAATGATGGAATACTACCTAACTCATTCTATGAAGCCACCATCTCCCTGATACCAAAACCAGGTAAAGACATCACAAAAAAGAAAATTACAGACCTGTATCCCTCATGAACATAGATGCAAAAATCCTCAATAAAATTCTAGCCCATAGAACCCAACAACATATCAAAAAAATTAATCTACCATGACCAAGTGGGATTTATACCAGGTATGCAGGGCTGGTTTAACATTAGAAAAAACATTCATGTAATCCACCATATAAATAAAACAAAAG